>NW_020799108.1:3305148-3328702 GCF_003259725.1 Athene cunicularia
CCCCCCCCCCCCCCCCCCCCCCCGCTTTGCTGCCCCTCTTAGTCGTCAAGGAACACTGTTCCCCAGCAGTGCCACAGATTGAAACCTGCCACAGCCACACAGAGACTTTGGTTTTTCTGGGGGATCAGCCCAGATTGCCCACATGTGTGTGCTGAGAGCAAAGCAAAAAGCCCATCACCTGCAGAGGTACCATTGGTACCTGCCCTGACGGAGGACCGAGGGCCCGTCCCCGAGGACACTGCCAGGGCTGTGCCAGGGGCTGCTGGAGGGGTCAGGCACCACGTGCAGCTACACACCTGCACCCACAATGCTGCCTACAGCAGAGAGGAGCAGCTGAGCATCTGTGCCCAGCATACAGTGCTCAGGACAGACAGATGGACAGATGGATAGGTACAGCATCCCAAAACCTCCTTGTCCCGCAGGCAGTAAAGGCAGCTGGAGCGCTCATGCTTTGGCAAGGCAGAAAGGTGAAATTCTTACACGACAGCCCATTTTGGCCATCACATGGAAAGGTGGGAAAGGGGACAGGGTGAAAATGGTTCATTTATTCCCAACGCCCCACACGCCCCTGTCCTCCCCTGCTCCAGGGCTGGTGCTGCCCAGTGGGGTCTGCTGCCAGGTCACATCCTGCACCCTGGGGATGCTGGGCCACCACCCTGCCCCGCGGCTTCCCCCTGCAAACAGGGAGGCACACACTTCGGTTTAGCAGCACAAGGAATCCCACTGGGGCTAATTATAACTCCTAGGATTTTATCAACAATTAGCTTAGCACGGATGGTCACATATCTACACAGCACAAGCTGTTATTATGGGCTGGGCTGATAATAATGCTGGCTACTGATTTTGCCTAGCATTTCCCATTATAAAACCTTGCTTTTGGTCACTCACAGCATTGCCAAACTTTTAACCATTTAGGCAGAAATTCTCCATCCCAATAATCTGCCTCCAAGAGGTTTTTTAGGTCTGGAAAGATTTAATTCAGGCTTAGAGAAAGAAATTGCTTTGCTCATGGAAAGTGCACTCTGGTTGTCGGCAGCTCTGGGCTTTCTGTACTTTGGCTCTAGCAACTGGATACTTTGCAAATGTGGTTTTTAGTGCACATAGCCCACGTAACTCACAACTGAGCAACCTCAGGGATCAGAGGGACTTCATTTTGTTCCCTGGCAGGGCAGGAGGTGGTCACAGCATCATGTCACCATGGCTTCTGGCTTGTTGCTACTCTCTGGAGCTGCCAGCACTTGAAATTTGCTGCCACTAACTGCCGTAATGCCCGGACGACTTTTTCCAACACAGTCTATACAGAGAGAGACCCAGCGCTGCAGTTCAGTGTTTATATCTCGCACGGGTCCATACATACTGCTAGCACAGGAGAAAATGCTGGCAAGGATGATGCCTCTGTAAGAGTAACGAGGCACATGGGCACCACAGGAGTTGTGCAGCAAAGCCCAGCGGTGTCAGGGCAGAGCAGCTCCATCCAGGGGGTCCCCAGTGGTCCCCGGATGATGGGACCTGAACCGCGTGGATGAGAGGAGCCTGAGCAGGGAGGGCAGGATGAGCATCCCCAGGACAGTCGCCTCCCTGAAAGGCATCAAGGAGGAAGAGGAGGCTTTGGGCTGAGCAGAGGTGAAGGGCAGTGTATTTCTCAGCACCACATCACTACAGGCACCTCCGGGGGAGCAAAGGGGTGAAGACACAGAGAAAACTGGGACAGAAAGGGGAAGAGCTGATGGGGGAGAGCTAGCAAGGAATGAAAGGACAGGGTGGAGACATAGGGCTGGCAGAATGATTAGCACCAGATGGCAGGTATCAATTATTTACCATTTATGTACAATAAAAAAATACACTTTAACAATGGGAAGAGCACAAAACAAGCTTAATAGCAATTCAAAAACATATGGAAATAAAATGCGGCAATTTAAGGGGTTGTAATAAATGTGCATCGTTGGTTGTAATGCCCCTGCAAGAATTACAAATGTTAAGCCTTAGTGAATTACACTTAAAAATAAATGTAACATAAAAAAGAAATTAGGTACACAAATAACTTTACATTCAGGCATTTATAAAAGAAAATCTGTTTGCAGCAGCTAATTAGAAAAAGGGCTCTAATGAGCCTCACTTTTCTTTACCTTAGAGACAATGCGTTAAACGTGGATATAGGTATGGTGGGTACCATTAAAACTCAACTTCTTTAACTTTCCAGTGATTTCAGAAGTAAGGTATCTCTTTTCCAGAGACAGGAGCTGAAATTGTGGTGCCGTTAAAGCTCTGCCATGTCTGGAGAGGCCATCTGTACCTCTCTGCAGTTGCCCGGATGCTGGCACTGTCTTCCTTTAGTATTACCTCTATTACTCAACAGCTGTATCAGTAAGTTTATGTTGACTGGTGGGAAAAGAGGTGACTACCTTAAGCTTGAAATGTGGAACTCCCAGTGAAGATCCTGCATTGCTGTGAGTGGTATTTTTTGTTTTACTGTAGGATGGGTACCATTTGAGTTGAAAGAATGATCTTACCACAGTGAACAGTGCCAGTGCCACCCAAGGGATGCACTTCAGGTAAAGCAATGTATCACAAACAAAACAAGGAGGTCAAAACAGATTACTCACTTCTAGTGAATTAGAAACTTTCCATCAAAATATCATGGAACTGATCATTTTCCACAGAGCATTTACTTTTCACAAAACAGCACTGCTTTCCAACAGCACTGTAAAATGAAGGCAAATCAGCAGTGCTCTTTGGTCTGCTCCCCCCACCCCAAATTATGGGGAGCAACTTCGAAGTTTTCCACAAATGATGTTTCACTGGGCAGAGGCCTGGGGAAGGTTTGGTCTTCACTTAAATTGCATTTTCCCCCCTCCTTTTCTAAGGAGCACTAGTAGTAATGGAAGCAATTGCTGAAAGGGACCAGCCTCATGCCCTGCCGTTTCTGTTGCAAAAAATGGTGCGGAGAACGGGGAGATGTCCCACGGAGGCTGTGGGCAGCAATGCCAATGGGCAGGGTGCTGGGCAGGGTGGCTGCTCCCAGCCTGAGGAAGCCTTGCCAGGCCAGGTGGCAGCAGCAGGACTGTGGGACACCAGGGTGGGCCACAACCCAGGCGCATGGATACCCTGGAGTTCTTGCATTCGCCTCGCTCGCCAGCATCGCTTCCATATTTTTAAATATTTAATCTTTGCAGCCCAGTTGCCATGGGAACCTTCACGCAGAAATCTGGACTTTGGGTTAATCAGAAGGATCCTTCCCACGGCTGGGCAGGAGCTGGATTTTCCCCCATTGCCGTGCCAGCACAGCACCATCCCTTGCCAGAGGGGTTCGCTCTGCCCTGCGCACGCCCAAGGGTCTTTCAGTATCAGCTCCTAACACGCTGCCACCGAAGTCTTGGGAAATCCCCTCCTTAACACTCAGATAATTCCTACTGGAAGTCATGGGATGCTTCAGCATACTTATTGTAGAAAAAGATCTTTTCCACAAGCGTTCTAGGAAATGACTGTGACACCCAGCCAGACACCATGGGCCAGCCCTCACTCCCCCTGCACATGCCACTGGGCTTTTAGTGCACAGCAAGAGAGCCAAGGCCACGAGCTGCCTTTCGCCTGTTGGGGGAAAAGGGCTCCCATTTCTCATCGCCAGCTGAAGGCGATCATTCCCTTGTTCATTTAAACACCTCTGCAAGCCATGGGGACTCGGGCTGGGAACGGAGAATAAAGCACACAGGTTATCAGCAGGGCTCAGCCTCTCCAATGTGGCCAGTATACACCAGCATGTCTGAAAAGACAAGCCCACTTAGGAATTTGATAGTCCTTTTACAGACCACCTTTTTTGTCTGTCTTTATTTTGTGGTTTGTGGTGGAAAGTGCTCAGTGTGCTGCGGAGCACGAGCAGCCCCACGTTGTGCACGCTGGCAATGAGATGCTTGCCTTCACTTGAGTCCCCTCCAGCAGACTCCTGCTCCCACATGACTCCCGTAATTCATCCTCCAGACGAGCTACTGGAAACCACAGTCTGACCAAAATATAGACTTCATATCCCATACAGCTGTCCTGGTTACTCCCCTGGTTCATCAACTGCAGGAGGTGCCCAGGAGTGCAAGATGCCTGCAGAAACACAGCAGTGGCCACAGCCACACTGCCAGCAGCATGAGGGGTCACGGAGCAGAAACCAGCATCACACAGAGTGTTTTACTGCTTGTAACGACTGGGGCACATGTTAGCTAGATTGTTCTTACGGCCTCACCCTAAGCTTTTTGTTTGGCATGGAAGATTTTTTACATTACTAAGCCCTAATTGGAAGCAGATCAGGGGCTTTTGCCTTGCTTTTCCGGCCACTTTCCCCTTGTGCCACCTGGGGAAGGCAAGGTGTGACCGGTACCCATTGCTCCAGTACCCTGCCAGCAGGGAGGAGGAAAGAGCTCCCTCTGCATGGCCAGCACCACTCCTTCCCTTTCTTCTATTTTTAGATGTCTCCTCCCACTCTTGTTTAAACATTTTACCTAGATCCATAACATTTGCCAGCTGGGGGTAGTAATGCTGGTTCCCAAGGTGCCTGCAGCATTTACACAAAAGTAGGCAATGGAAGAAAACCATCTCAGCAATTATGTGAGAGATGATGGTGAGCCAAAAAGAAAAATGTATGGAAAAGGTGTGCTCTCCTGCCAAGAAGTTAGGGCTAAATTACAGAGCCTGGGAGTCTTCAAATAAGTTAAACATTGTATTACAAATTTAGTTTCAATTAACAAATGAAATAGGAAAACAAGCTCACTGCCTAGCAGCTACCACATGAGGGGAGGCATTTTGCAGTGATGACCTTTTATTCTGACACCAAATACCATTAAAACAAACACCCAAAATTAAATCAGTTTCCTCAGCAGTGACACTTTGCAGCCCTCCTCTGCTCTGAGCTGGCCCAGGGGCTGGGGCTTCTCCCAGGTGCTCTGCAACCCTGCCTGAGCCTTGGCACACAGTGGTTATTCCGTGACCTCTGTGCCTCCCAGCCAGGGCCCAGGTCCAGTCATGCTCAGGTCCACTCTGGCTGCTCACAGGCACACTGGCTTTGGGGAGCTGGCCTGGGGCAAAAAGCATCCCACCAAGGCTCTGCAGGTTGGGTGCTGTGGCCATCAGGAGCAGGTCCGCCCCGCCACATCCCCTCCAACAGTGTTTCAGCAAACAACCCGCTGCCGACTGCCCTTTTTTATTACTTTACAGCACAGTTTTTCCTCGAATTTTATGGCATTTCATTAAAGCCGCCAGAAGGTGATACTGCCCCCTTTCCAGAAGTGAAATAAATTCAAGTTTTATCGCTTCTGGAAATGCTGGAACAGCTGTCAGGACATTTGATGGATTTTCTCAATTACAGGACTTGTGGAGCATTTTATACTTACATCCGCACCTAAGTCTAATATACTGTACTAGATGTTTGTTCCCTCCCCCGCCCCTTATCTCTTTGCATCTCCCTCCCTAATAATGGTCAACTTGATATTTTTGTCTTAATTCCTTTTTTTTTACCGTAGCCTTTTTTCTTCCCCAATAATCATCTAGCATTTTCCTTTATTTCCCAATAACGCTTAACTTTTCTATAAAAGCAGGTGGTGACCCCGGAGATGGTTAGTGTCCCCATGGTGGCTTAATCAAGAGTCCGTTGTCGTGTCCACCCCCCACCCCCATCCTGGCAGCTTTCAGATTGGGGGAGAGAAAGGCTGAGGAGGACTGGGTCTATGGGCTGCCCTGTGCCTTCTGGGTGCAATTTTCTTGGAAATAAATCCCCCTCTACCTCCTCCTTGAATTCAGAGCTTCCTGGTGCAGGCAGCATCCCAAACACAGGGACCTGTCCCCATTCGCAGGTCCCCCTGTCAGGGCCGGGAGCGCAGGAGGCAGCCCACAGCCATCTGCACCTTCTCCTAAAGACGTCCTTGACAGATGAACACTGATTTCCCAGTGCTCCCAAGGGAGCCCTTCTCATCTGGGCTGCTCCAGAGACTGTTTTCCAAGTGTTCTATACGAAATCATTTCTCAGGCTCTTCTCCGCCCCGTCGTGTACCTGACAGGCTGTATCGGCTCATGCACTGTCACAGCCACGTCCCGTACTGATGGAGGCATTTCTCCACGTCGTGTTTTTTGGTGAGGATGCCCCACTGAGCCCTGGGGATTAATGGAGAGATGTATTTTACCAGGGTGAATTTATCTTGGCTCACTTCTCTTTGACTGTAATCCAAAGTGGAGCAGCAGCTCAGGGTCTGCAGCTCCCCAAGGCAGTGAGCGGTGCAGGGGTTTGGATGGGAACATCCCCTTAAAGGGAGCAGCATCCTCCCCCTAGAGTGGGGAGTGCTGAGGGCAGCAGAGCAAAGCACCACTGAAAAAAGATGCTGCTGCTTTGCACCACTTGAAATAAGCATTTTAAATCGGCACCTTTCTCTGAGGCACAGGGAGAGGAAACCCTGCAGAAGTGAGTGTCCCAGCACTGCATCTACCACTAGAAAAAGTTGCAGTGGTCAAAAAAAGCACACATATATTTTGAGAGTTGCATTATTTAACCCAAAACTTTGTCTCTCTGAGAAGATGGAGGCAGCCAGGGGGAAGGAGGAGGCATCCACTCCCTGTAAGAGCAGGAGTGAAATAGAGTTGAGACGAAGCCATGACCCATCGTAGAGGAGGTCCAGCATTTAGTACCCTCTTGTTGCTGAGATCAGGCACTGTCTGTGTTTCCCAACCTATCCCCAAACCGTGAGAGCTGACACAGAGGTCTGAAGGAGCAGCTCCACGAAGAACACCACAGATCCTCAGCAAATTTCCACAAGCCAAGGTGTGATCCCAGATTTATTTAAATTAGAACAATTTAGGCAATTAAAGGCAAAGAAGTGCTTGGAGAAGGGGGGAAACTACTACCAAACAGAATTGCTATTACAGTCTATCAAACTGACACAAAAAGATTAAAAAGCTGATTTACATTTTTTTAAAAAAAAGAAGAAAAAAAAAAAAGTAGTGTTCCCTAAAATAGATAATGCATCCTGCTGAGAAAATCACTCCACACATAAAAGAGAAGCAAAGGTGATTATATATAACAGAACTAATCTTCTCTATTGCTTTAATCACCTCAGACCATTTCACCTGCTTATTTGGAAACTGTTAACCCAAGGAAAAAATTATTGTGAGAACATCCTCATTTCCAGCACTGCACTCGAATGGGCTTGTTTTCCTAAACATCCATCCCCGGAGTCTTTAACAACGGCCATTGCTCTGCAAGATAAATGTTTGCTTAAGACTATTCTGTAGTTAATACATATATTCATGACTTGAGCACGATGCAGCAAGGGAAGAGAGTGCCAGGAAGCCACCAGCGACTCCCCAGGGTCGTGGCAGGACTCTGTCCTGATACTTCCGACAGCCAGCAGTAGATTTTGCCCAAATTTTAGGGGAGCATAGCATGGGGGCCTGGTGGGTAGCCATAGGGTGCACAAAGGCAGCCCTGCACATTTTCTTTCCAAAATCCTGGCTCATGAGGTCAGGATGGAGCTTACCTGGGGCAATGAGCAAGACAAGGGCATCTGTAGGATGAGCAAAATGAGGGGTGATTATCTCTCCTTTCATAGGGCATCTTCCATCCCAGCAGCTCTGGAAGCAATTTGTGTGCTAAAACCACCCTCGCTGGGACCCTGCAGCTGGCCAGCAGCTCCTACCCACGCCCTGTAGCATGTCAGCACCAGAGACAGAGAGCGGTGCATATTGTGGATATGAAGAGAGGCTTTACGTTGGTGGAGTGGATTTACCCCCCCCAAGTGCTGTCAGCTGGGGTCAGTCTGGTGGAGCGGTGCATGGGTGCACATGTGTGCCCCAGCTTTCCAGTCCGTAGGATTTATCAGTGGCTGCCACCTCTCCATGGCCAGCAAGAGAGGAAGCACCTCGCCAGGCTGCAGGGACCTTCACAAACTACGTCCACAAAGATGAATGTGTTGGCCCTCTGCCATATGTGCATGGTTATCTCAATATTAATCGTATTTGATACTGAGATGCAACGCCTCTTTTGCTAAACCAGACATAGTACATTAAGCGCTGATTCTTTCTTTGCCTGAGTGGTAGCTTGTGAGACATTATAGACGGTTTGTTTTTATATGTCACAGCTTTGATCCAAAGCTCGCTGAAACCCACAGAAACCCACCAGCATGGGAGGTTTTGTGTCAGAGCTACAGCAAGTAAATAAACACACGGAGAGGAGGTTTTCATGCAGCAGCAGCCTGGGCTGGCACCAGGCACCGCTGCCATCACTGGCAGCTCCATGTTGCAGCGGTAAATTTTTGCAGACCTCCATAACTCACCCCAAACGGCTCGCTCATTTTTCTTACAAACGCAGTTTCACCATGATCTCCAAATTCAGGGCTGGCATGAGTGATACTTGTTATCCTGGGATGTCAGCAAGAACAAGTAAAAAAATTCCCTCTTCAAGTTACTGAGATACAAATTGGTGTAGGCAGGAAATATGTGTGCTGCGCTTTCAGAGACTAATTACCTCCAAAACCCGGGGTATTCAGAAGAGGGGAAGACATTGAGTCCAGGCACATGGAGGGAGCAGGAGGACAGCAAGCATTCTACTCCTAGCCATAAGCCATAAGAAATCAAATTAGAGGGACAAAAAGCCAGTTATAGATCCATTTTGCAACGCCAGCTGACATGGCTTCCATTTGTGACTCGCTGGGTGACATTACTTATCCTGAGTGCTCCTCTGACAATATAAGCACTTAATGTGAAGACATGTGTAAAATTACAGCAAAATGAATGAAACCCAGGAAATTATATGAAGTTTATGGGGTTGCTTTTTTTTTTTTTTTACCCCCCTTTTTTGAGGCCTCTTCTCAATTTCTGCCTTCTAAATGACTATCTGGGCAATGCATCAGCTGACAGTGCCTTCCCGGAGCAATGGGCTCTTCTGCTCTTGATGCATCTGAGCAACTGGAAACTAATACCGGCATGCACTGAACAGCAAATAGACCTTCATGTTGATGAGACAAATCCTGCAGCACTTAAAAGCAAGCTATGCTGAAGTATCCCATGTATCTCCATCTTCAAAGTGCAACACACTTATGGAAATTGCAGATGCTGTGGTGCTATTTGTCTGGAAGGGGACATTACAGATGACATATGAACCTGATTTCTCAACCAGATGAGGTCCGTGAGAGGATTAAGGAAACATCTATAAATTAAGATGCAGAATAAAGTTCCTGCTGTCTTCCTTGGTCTCTCTCTTGTTGACTTGAGAGTCAAGGGCTCACGACTGCATACTTGGCAGAGCACCAGACATCCCTCCCTTGACTGCCGTTATAAACCAGGCAGATCTCATGCTGCAATCCCTCTTTGGTAGAGCAGGCAACACCCCAGTGACCAGGGCTGTTGGCAGTGTCCCCTCCCCAGCCACCTGCAGCCAGCCCCTTGGCAATCAGCCCCTGTGAGCAAGGCATCCGGCATGCAAAATGCATATTTATCTAGAAAATTTTTTTCTTTTTCTAGCTGTGCACTGCAAACCCGCGTGGTGCCCATTCCTGAAAGCCATTGAATGCAGCAATGTCTGAGAGCACAAGCAAGCAGGCAGCTTGTGGGCCTGGGTGTACAGCCCGTGGTCCCTGCACCAGATGGGGATCTCTAGAAAAAGTGATCACCTCAGTTCAAGACCCACATGGAGATTTCTGGGCTCATTCAGTGTTCTTTGTGCATGAAATAGTGTTAAATGCAAGGGAAGAAAAGTTTGTCTTTCTCTGCAGTGACCCCAGGATCAATGTAATTAAACCCATTTCACAGCCCCAATTGCGCTCTGCAGCAGCCCCTCTCACAACTGCGCTTCCCAAGGAGACAAAATGCAGTAGGGGAAACCAAATTCCTGCTGCCATCTTCAGCTCTGCCCTGATAATGCACGTGCATCGGGGCTGGTGCAGGGGCAGCCGTGCTGGGGTAACCCACACCCCCCAGTACCTCGCACAGGCAGACCTCATGCCGGCTGCACCCTGGAAGAGCACCCAGCACTGTGCTGGGAGTAGGCACTGGCTGTCGAGCCAGGGACCTGTGCTGGATGGACACCACCCCAAAATCAGTGCCCGAGAAATAAGTATCTAAAGTCCCAAGATGTTAGTATGACTCTCATAGAGCATTCACAGTGACAGAGCAAATGGGAAAGCATCAAAATATTTTGATCTTTCTTCAAAACAGATTTTTTTTGTTGTTGCACTGGATATAGATGGATTTTTTACAAAGGGTGAAATAACTCTGAGCCATGAGGGTCTGTACCAGCCAAACAATCTGGATTCATCTGAATTATATCATTTCCCTGACTTGGTCAGAAAATGCACTGTTTGTATGACTCCACGGACTGTGTAAGAGAAAACACACAGTAAGAAACTACTCTTTTCTTTACAAGCACAAATCTAGGTGGATAAGGTCAAAGGTAGGAAGGCAAATAAAGGGAACAGAGGTAACCTGGTCTGACCGAGGTTACAGCAGATGCAATTGCTGGTACTCGTGTTTGGTTGAAGCAGGCTGTCAGCCAGTGCTATCCCCTCGGGACAGTACTGTCGGCACAAGGACTTAGGGAGGAGCAAGAGGTGAAGGATCAAGAGGTGAAGTAGCTTGCCTCTGTCTTTAGGGCCTCACCTTTCCTGACTGCAGTGGAAGCAGGGCAGCAGGTGCCCAGCTGAGACCAAGCCCCAGAAAGCATCCTGGGAGCATTTAGGCTGCACTAGCAGCATGAGTCACCTCACAGAAGCCGGCTGCAAGCCATTTTCCTTTTTGTCAGCACAGTCTGCTCCACAGGAACAAGGAAAATCTCCAAACCTGGAACATAAAAAAGGCATCAAGCAAACACACAAAAGTATTTCCATTTGTTTCATTGCAGATAACGGGTGGCAGCTACCATTTCAAGATCAAGTCTTGCTCTGCTGAAGACCTCCAGCTGACACATCACCAGTCATTTACGACCTGCCATTAAACATATACAGTCATTATAGCTCTTTTCTCTGCTAGTTGCAGCCTCAGGACTTTTTGCTTAGGCTGCACATAAGTTCTTGTTTGACAGATTTAAAAGGAGAAAAAAAATAACAATCTTGGTCTTCCAGAAGCTGTCTCAGTGCTCAGGAGGGAGATGGTGCCAGTGCCCCAGCAGGGCAGCAGCTCCATCGTGCTCAGCACTGTGCATGGTGTTCACACGGGCATTTCAAGAGGGAGCAGGGCAGTGTGCCCGGGCACAGAGCCCCCAGCTCAGGGGGTGCTCAGGAAGGTGTGCCCCCAACCGCCCCACACCCCAGCCAGGCTCCTCTGGCCCCAGGAACAGGGGCAGCTGTGGGAAGGGTAGGGGAAGCAGGGTCCTGCCTCTGCCTGGGCTCTGTCTTTCTGTGGTGGGTTGACCCTGTCCGGATGTCTGGTGTGCACCAAGCTGTTCTATCACTCCCCTTCTCAACTGGACAGGGAGGGGAAATACTATGAAAGGCTTGTGGGTCAAGATAAGGAGAGGGAGATCACTCACCAATTGCTGTCATGGGCAAAACACATTGACTTGGGGAAATTAATTTAATTTATTGCCAATCAAATCAGAGCAGGGTAATGAGAAATAAAACCAAATCTTAAACTGCCTTTCCCCAACCCCTGCCTTCTTCCTGGGCTTAACTTCACTCCTGATTTCTCTACCTCCTCCCCTTGATGAGGAATGGGAAATGGGGTTGTGGTCAGTTCATCACCCACTGTCTCTGCTGCTTCTTCCTCCTCAGGGGAGGACTCCTCACACTCTTCCCCTACTCCAGTGTGGGATCCCTCCCAAGGGAGACAGTCCTCCATGAACTGCTCCAACATGAGTCCTTCCCACAGGCTGCAGCTCTTCACAAACTGGTCCAGTGTGGGTCTTTCACATGTCCTTTCCATGGGGTGCAGCCCTTCAGGAACAGGCTGCTCCAGGGCAGGTCCCCTGGGGGGTCACAAGTCCTGCCAGCAAACCTGGTCCAGTGCGGGCTCCTCTCTCCACCCTTCCACAGGTCCTGCCAGGAGCCTGCTCCAGCGTGGACTTCCCACGGGGCCAGAGCCTCCTTCGGGCACCCGCCTGCTGCAGTGTGGGGTCCCCCACGGGCTGGTATCTGCTGCACCATGGACCTCCATGCCTCACCATGGGCTGCACCACGGGCTGCAGGGGAACCTCTGTTCCAGGGCCTGGAGCACCTTCTCCACCTCCTTCCTCACTGACCTTGGTGTCTGCAGAGTTGTTTCTCTCACATCTTCTCACTCCTTTCTCCTGGATGCTGTTGTGCAGCAGGGTTTTTTTCCCCTTCTTAAATATATTCTCACAGAGGCACTACCATTGTCGCTGATGGGCTTGGGTCTTGGCCAGCAGCGGGTCTGTCTTGGAGCTGGCTGGCCTTGGCTCCATTGGACACAGGGAAAGCTTCTGGCAGCTTCTCACAGAAGTCACCTTTGTAGCCCCCTCCACCCCTCACACCCCCCCCTATCAAAACCTTGCCAAAAGCAAGACCAGATATGCAGGGAAAGGTGATACCTTCCATTGGACCCACTGCTGCAGTAAAAGCTGATGGAGGAGTTTTGACACTGCTGGTGTCCCACAGGCCATTTTACAGCCACCCCTGCCCCACACTGCACAGCATCATGGAGAAGTCCTTGGCCCAAAGTCTGCCTGGTTTTTCCAACTTCATCCTTCATTCAGATCAGAAATATCACCTCTCCCTACAAACCTTTCATCACTTGAGATACCTTCCCACAGAGATGACATGAGAGGAATGTCGGGGAAAGAAATGATCAAAGAACATTATTATCAGGATTTTTGGCAGCTGAGCTCACATTCCAAATGTAGGCATGGCAGACACTGCTCCAAAGCACTGACGGGTTCATGGCTGTGTAGCAGCCCACGCAGGGTGAGGTGTCCTTAGCAAGCAGGGATCCAGCACAAAGAAATCAGTGCTGGGAAAAAAAAAGCTTCCCCCGCAAGGTGTCTGACCTGGGGTAGTTCATGTGAGCTAGTTTAACAGAGCAGACGTCACCATCTGAATTTTAACCAGGTAAAGTAACCAGCATCCAGCCCAGCAGCCTCTGCAGATGAAGCTAACCCCAGGTTATCTGGACTTCACAGCTGTTTAACCCAAGGTTATTCCTCTTGGACTGAGGTCAGCATGCTCTAAAAGAGTTTGGTGCTGTGCTCATGGAAACAGCATGTTTCTGTTAACCAGGAGTTAGTGCTGTAGCATGGTGTTTTCTCTTGCATTTTCAGGTTTCTGTGGCTCTCAGGCTTCTGCCTTGCTGAGATGTTTGTGTCAGCCAACCCATGAAAATTTGGCACTGAAATGGCACGGTGTTGCATTGTTTTCTCACTGTATAGATCATGATCCCTACAGTTCCTCACAAATCACAGTAATTGTAAGGGCTGCCAATCCTCAAAGCCAAAAGCAGCTTTGGAATATTTATCTCACCTTCTTGTTTGACATGTTGTAGTTGATGTTGTATCCACGATGGAAGTGGCGGTGAAGGCAAGCCCAGAGAATGAGAGGAGGATGAAAACTGGTGCTCAGGAGCACAAAAACTGCTGTTACTCGGGGTGGGTCTTCATGTCAACCATTGGAATCTACAATGGGAGACATCAGGAGGGAGGTCAGATCTGGCTATGGCTTTGCAAACTACCAAGTTCATACTGCATTTCCATTTGCAGAAATCAAGATTCATCCAGATGCAGTTCACTGGAAACTCCAAATTTCAGTGAGAAACCTGGATAGACAGTGTCCAATTTGATCCTTCTGTGCTAAAAGCATCCATAAATGAAAACAAACTGTTGACACGGAACTTTACATTGGTTTTATTTGTTTGTTTATGCTCCCAGAAGAGCTAAATGTATTTGGCAGATTGAGACAGGTATGGTAGGAAGAGGGATAGAGATCACCCATGCCCTGGAGCTAAATAAAAGTGAGGAAATATTCTCCACTAAAAAACCCTGGGTCCCCACGTGCTGCTCTCTGACAGCATCCTTGCCTCTGTCCTCCTTAATCTCTTCCTACAGATAGAAATGGGCAGGAGTCCCTCTCAGAATAACTTACTCTCCATCCAGGGCAGAGTCTTTCCAGCATGACACTATTCAAATTAAACCACAAATCTTCTCTTCTAGGGTTAACACTCTGCTGTCTTCCCAAACCCGTTCTCATTTTCTTTTGCTGTTTTGACACCGTTAGCCTTCCGCAAGCGCTCACACACACCCCGAGATAATACTGTTAATTTTATCGTGCTTGGAAAGGCGCAGAACAGCCTAAACTCAGCCAAATGCTTGGCTTTGCCTTTTTCCTATCGTATAATATCCTTTCGTATATAGCTCTGTGTGGCAAGTTATTTATATCAAATCTTACCAGTTAAGGGAGGGAGGAAAAGGGGGCAATCAATAGTTATCTTGCCAAAGAGATCAGAAGTCAATAGCCTCCTGTTTTCCTAGAAACAGGGCCGGCATCACAGCTCATGTAGGTGCAGGCTGCCTGCTGCCCCACCAGGGTGAGCTTGTCATGAAGCTCGCTGCTCTGCAACCCAAAAGTCAGTCAGGAGGTACCCAACCCACAGAGAAGACAGTGCTTTGTATTTAAGCCACAGGTGAGGAGCTGCTCTTCAGACACTAATTTCTCATGCAGATGGTCCTGGGGCTGTTTCCCCAGCTCTCAGCAGCGGCTCACAGGGGCTTCCTGGGCAGGTGCATGTTGCAGCATCAGAAGCCCCCAAACAACACTGGAAATGCTGCTGAGAGTGTTCACAGCAGTGGCATGCGGGGGTCCCTTCAGTGGGACTGAGAGCCATCGTCCCAAAGAGGGGGACACCAGGTCAGACACGGGCCTCAGGGAGGGCTGGAGGCCACTTCCCACCGCAGCCCTCACCTATCCCCAGGAGATCCCCCCCAGGGGGAGAGATGGAGGAAGAAAGCAAACGTTTGTCCCCCAATCAACTCACCAAGATTTTTTAAATGAGTAGATCCCTTCTCTACGCACAGTTTTTACTTCAAGCATGGTGCAGAAAAAAAATCGATTTGTTTTTCTCAGTTCAATTCCCTTCTGTCTAATAGGTCTGTTGTAAACGCCAATTTTACTGTCATTTACACTGTGCCCATCAGAGCTATTTTATCAATAGTTAAATAAGAATACTTTAAAGTAATGTGATTTTTTATTTGAATTCCAATTTATGTTCAGATGGTTTGACACAAATCTAGTAAGGAAGGCTCACTATTTTCATAGAACAAATTAAATTATATGTTATAGAGCCATACAAGTAAATATGTTATATAATTGGATAAATAAATACTTGTGATTAGATACAGTATCTCATTCTTACCTACACATAATAGCAAGGCTAGTGGAAGTATTGTACAAATCACTGTGCTTTAATAGTTAGCAGTCCATGAAAATCGACCTGAAAGACAATAGGCAAGAACAAGCACAATAAAAGGCTAAACCTAGTGATTTGAACCAAGACTTCCTGCTTGCTGGTTTAAGTGTGATTCAAATCAGCTTAGAGTCATTTTCACTTAAGCCAGTGCATCTGGGTCAAAGTGTAATTAGGTGTGCAGAAAATAGTCGTGGTGTATAAAAGGTGATGATAAACCCTGCCAGTGGGATGGACAGTGGGGATGAGGATGGATGATGGGGATGTGGCACCAGTTATGGGACACAGTTAAAGTCTGCAGAGTCAAAATCAGTACCTGGACCACCAAATGGTTGAAACTTCCCATTTGCAGGGAGTTTGAGAGAGAGCATTGATCTTGGTTCATGTTGTCAGACAATGCTTTCCTCCTGACTGTGGAAGAGAAAATCAGTTCTTTTTAAGCTGATAAACACAGCCCAGCTGGGACCCAATTTGTTGTTTGGATATTACAGGCTGAGAGACAGACCGGAGTCCTGGCATGTTTTAAAGAAATTGTGGCTCCCTCATGCAGCTAAATTAGTAATAGATAGCACATGCCTGCGATGGAAACCGAAGGCGGCTAATGGTAATCCTTTCTCTTTTCCACCCACCCTCTTTTCTGTCTGTACTTTGCTTCAGATCAACCTGCACTACTTTTTGTTTCCACTGTTTTTTTTCTTCCAAGCAACCTCCCCCTCCTTCCCACAACTCCTGCAACCTGACTTTATAGTAAATGGACATGCTAAAATTGGTGCTGTTGAACATACATAGGTATTTATTAAACCAAGACAGTGAGATAGCGATCCTGAAACCAAGCACCACACGCAGGCTCTCCTCTTTCTGCCACCACCGAAATTATTCACCAGATTAGTGTTTGCTAGCTTCTCACATGGAGAAAAGACTGCCAGGGAGGCGAAAGATTTATTTTTTTCAAAGTGTGAAAGTCAGTCTAAATAATATTTTCTATATGATAGGAACTGTCTCAAAACCAACAGACTGTGCTGACAGAAATGGGGTATTTACCAGCAGAGCAATATAGAATATACCACACCCAGCAGCCACCTTTAAGCTAAAATGCGGGTACTCAGGGCCAAAGCTGAGGGTATTTCTAAGAATTATTCTCTAAAAATTTCCCCTCCTCATTTCGCTCTGACAGCGATTACTGGATTTGTTTTGGTTTTTCATTTCAGCTTTGACTTCCGCTGCACCTCATCCAACAGCTTTTTACTCCATGTGTGGCAGATGAAATCCCATTCCCATTTGAAAGGAAAAGCTCTCCAACCAGTGGGTCACTGGGAAGCCTGAACTCCTCCCTCGTGCACAGAACTGACACGGCCTCATGACAGCAATTGCTTCATGGCATACAGGGTCCCAGGTGAACACACAGTGCTTATCTACACCAGGTCAGTATCCCATTCCTATTACATTTACCATCATTTTTTCTACCTCTTGAAGCAACAGAAAGTTTTTGAGTATACCCAGGTGCACAAGCTGTGAAGTATGTGATAAAAGGGCTTAGTAAACAAGAAAAAAGTCACCATTGATTGGAGTGTAACCAGGTATTTATAGCATGTCTAAGCTCCTCCCTGGTCAGCAATTCATTTTAGTTCACCCTTCTGTGTGACTGTCCATCACTAGAAAACACAAGATGGTCCTCAAAGCTTATGTGACCTTTAGAGGTTCAGCCCAAAGCAGTTTTGCTGACATCTGGCACACAAGGGACTTGCTATAAGATGGAATAACAACAATAACCAAGCTTCTGCATCTGTTGAACCCAAGGCCATACCTGAGCTTGTACTGCAGCACTGAGGCTAAATCACACCTGTGCTAAGTCATGAAGGGGATGAAGATAGGGGCAAAGGGGGCAGCCTGGAGGGCAGGGGGTTTAGTGAGAACAGGATTAATCATTTATCTTTGAATAAAGGGGGGGAGGGGGGGCAATCACTGGGACTCTGTGAGTCAGGATGTCTCTGCAATGAGAAGACACTGTGTGAAGAATTCAGTCTAAATTGACAGTTAACTCATAACAAAGTAATCAAAACCAGAACTGGTTAAGTGGGTATTAAGTAGTAGTCAAGCAAAGTGAGAAGAAATTCAGCTTAATGAGGAAGACAAAGAAAACTGAAGCTATAGTGACAAGAAAACAGTGACTTTCTAGTGACAAGAAAACAATAACTTTCAAGAGGCATTTTTTATAAACCGAAGGAAAGCGTAGGCTTTTCCCTAGTCTGCATGGAGTTGTTCAGACAATTGGCTAGGCTGAACTTGGTGCAGTGTGCTCGGGGAGCCAGAAGATTTATTTTACTGGCTATGATTAGAAAACACAGCACCCTATCAAAGCATCGGAAAGCTACTTGTGCTCATTTGTTTCTGCACTCCTGCCCTTGAAACATCCCCTTTGCTTCTAGGTGGGATGATATTTGATAATTCAGAAATGGGCTGTTATTTCACAGAGGATGTAACCAAAGATGTTTGGGGCTCAGAAATTAATTGCTACGCCAGTCGGAGCAGGAAAATCCTGCTGCAGCAGCCTTCAAGTCAGGGAAGCTCCTCTGCTCCACACAAGGTGAGGCATGGTGGGGAATGGTGGCATCCCTGGTTCGGGACAGAGGATTTCCCTTTCCCAGCTGCTTCATCAGTGGAAGAAACGTGATCCTGCTCTGGCAGGATGGTGCAGCAGCGGGGCTCCATATTTCAAACGGCAGGGGTTAAGCAAAGTGACCAATTTCCTTGGCCTAATTGAGCATGCAATCTGCCTGCTTGTAAAGCCTGTATTTGGCCAGGAAGATTTATTACTTTTAGCAATGATGAATGTCCAAGAGCAGCGAGGGCAGACCTGAGCTGCAGTTCATTAACTTTAAGTGGGATGATGTTGAAAAACCATTTCTATTTTTGGTTACTTTGTTCTGAGTTAACTGTGAATCTAGACCTACTTCTGTAATAAAGTGCTCAGGCAGTCCAGTGAATCTTGTTCTCTGTGGCAGATACTAAACCTGTAGGGTTTTGTCCTTATCCTGATGAGTAAGCAGTTTTAGCTGGTCCTGAGAGGCTATGAAATGATAGAAGACTGCTCTGTACAGGAGTTTGAAGTTAAACCTCCATCTATCTCAGAAGCAGAGACCGAAATGGAGGACTGACATGCCTTTGTCATTGGGTTTCAGAGTAACACCCAATTATTTATTATCTTCATCTTCTCCTCAGAAAGTCATCATCAGTTCAGTGCTTTGTCTGTGCTACTGAATGGCCACGTCCATCACAGGCGTATGGTGGCATCCCCTCTCTTCCCCTATGTCCGATTTAAAATCGGTTGCTCTGTTTGCGTAGGATGGAAGGTGCAATGCAATACACTGCAAAGTGCTGGACGCTTTACTAACTGTCTAATGTAACATCTGTCCCTTTCCACATTCATTATTTGCAAATATTCTCATTTTCTCCCTTTCCTTGGGAGAATATCCATTAGTGAATGTAGCTGCAAAGCCCCAGAGCACGCCCTGCCTTCCTCTCTCCAGCCATACTTGTGCTTAATGTCATACAACACACCCTCTCTGTGTCTCTGCACCGCAAGACCACAATGATCCTCTAGAAATTGTCAGCGAGTGTTTGATGCTGAAAGATTATTTTGTTATAAATCGTTCCCAGAGGTGGCTGTGGCCTGCAAACAATACTTTTGTGTGGCTCTCTTTACAACTGTGTGTAGACTCATAATGCATGTGTTTCTGTGTTTCCCCAAGAAATATTATCTTGCATGCTACCAGTGTC
Source organism: Athene cunicularia (assembly GCF_003259725.1). Taxonomy (NCBI): domain Eukaryota; kingdom Metazoa; phylum Chordata; class Aves; order Strigiformes; family Strigidae; genus Athene; species Athene cunicularia. The sequence continues at coordinate 3,324,292 of NW_020799108.1, forward strand.
AGTAGTGTTGACTGCTTCAGATTGCATCGTAGGCACTGTGGCTCGGGCACACCATACAGCCAAGCACAAACCTTTTTTGATCTATATGTCACCCATTAGCCTCTACGGAACCCTGGGCCATGGGCAATCAACCTGCAATGCTGTATGCAAGGAGTCCACTGCCCAGGGTAACCCACCTGGAAGCTGCAAAGATAATGAATTTGCTTCTGAGGCTTAATTGTAAGAAAAGTAATTAATCTTGCTGGGTTCCACTCATCATCAAGCAAACTTTTGCTGATGAAGAAGAAAACTGCTGAGCATCCCAGTTCACTCCCCAAGTCAGCCTCTCCCTGTTGGACTTTGCGGGTGATTGGCACATCATTACTATCCCATTTTCTGCAGATTCCCCAAGAGGCAACGGTGAAAGGAGTGTGTAGATGTCAGTGAGGGAAGAGGATTTTGCAGCTCAGACTTCCTATCCCACTCCCAAAGAAGTTCCAGTTTTGTTTAGTGTCCCAGTTTTGTTCAGATGTGGTGAGAGGCAAAAAAATCCCTCCAAAAATCGGTAAGGGAAGGAGGAATGTTCAAAACACCTGTCAAAAGGTTTCACAGCAGCTGTGTGTGAGATGTTCAGCCAGCCCTGCCACTGAGCCAGTATGAGTCAGGGATGAATCCAGCTCCTGTCCATGTATGGTCTAAGCCTCAGCCATGGGGCAAGAGATGAAGATAACAAAGACACACAAAACTGGGCGAGATCTCAAATGACTTTAGGCATCTGGCCTATCCAAGGCATCTGTTTTTGTTTGAGATAAATTGCTCTCTTGAGTTGTCTGTTATATGAGGAGCCTACGCTGGCTTGCAGAGAAGTAGCCTCTGCTGCAAAATGCTCTTTGCAAACTCGTCACTGAGCTAACAGACTTTCAGAGAAGTGCTGAGGAGCCGGGCAGAGAGCTGTGAGCGAGAGCAGGGCTGGCAAGAATCAACAGGGTGCCAGAGTATGGGCAGCAGGATCAGAGCCACGCAAGGAGCTGCCTGGCTATGTAAGGGGCAGTCCTGGTTGGTCGGGGGGACGAAGTATAATTCAATCCCACCAGTGGCACTATAATCACTCAGCTTGAGTGTGTTGCCCAGGTTTCTGATGGGAGCCATTCACTTAGATCTGGTTAGTGCATTTTAGTTGCCTTTTGAGGACCAGAGTTTATTCCCTTAAAGGCTTATTGCTGTGATTCTTAAGGGTTGCTGCACAAGGGCAAGCAATCCAGTTCTGGGAAACACACACAGGTGGAGAATGTATGTGATTTTGGTCGTGTGGGGGAGCAAAAGAAGTTGATGCATCACAAACACTAATACAAAGAGGAAAGGGAAGGATGGGAAAACAGATAAAGAAATGCATGATTCGAGACACTCAGATGGCTACATTTGTTCTGCTCATTATAAATATTTCCTCACAGAAACTACTTTAGTCCTCTTAAGAGGAGCACAAAGGCTGATCCCTTACACTTTGATCTCAGAATGACTCCTTGAAAAGCAGGAGTTTTAGCAAACTTTTAAAATGTCCATGTTTTAGCCGAATTAAAACTTTTTTTTTAATTACCCAGTTTGGTTTACATCTGTATATTATAACAAAATGCATAGAAGATAATTTATTAAACACACATTAAGATATTAAAACTATGCCCTGGGACTAGAGTTCAAATGTCAAAAATTATCAAAACCAACCCTCTGCCTCAGTATCTAGTGGAGTGAAATGAGAAGGATGTGACTGTGAGACAGGCCTTTCACACCTCTCCCTGTGATTTGGAGTGAGAAGCATTTCCACTCAATGTCAATGAATAGACCAAATCCAAAACGTGGATTTTGGCTTTTTTGCCTATCTCAAAAGCTTTAAATGGCAGGAAAATTCTGCTCCTGCTAGGAGTTGTAAAAGATCGATTTAGTGGATTGAGCTTTCATATCCTAGCAGACTCTAAAAAGAGAAAATAATTTCCGAAAATTATATCAGCTGCACACTGTGTCCAGGATCGGGTGCTAGCCAAAGGCACAGTGCAGGTTCACAACACCCGAGGGGGAAAGAGGGCATGGGGAGGGTGGCAGCCGAGGCCACACTGTACTGTGACCTTGGAGCCCCTGTCTGCAGGCAGGGCAGAGGGAAAAGTGCAGCAGAAGCAGAAAATGAGATGTGGCCCAAGCTCTAGTATGTGTGGTCAGTAAAACAATGTTTTATCAGCTTAAACTGACCTGCTTTTTTTTTTAAATGTCGAAGGTGGGTTTTTTCAGTTTGTTTTAGAATAACTGTAATCAACAAAATCAAATACAAAGTAAACCTGTAATTGTTCTCTGCACTGTCTCTTGTGATTTTTCATGGAGCTAGGTAAAACTCAGCATAATCAGTAAAATAACTCAGTAAAATCAGTTCAACCTTCTTGAGAAAACAAGACTTAACAAGAGCAAAACTAATTTCAGCCACGCACCGGTGTTGTCCGATGGTGTTTGCAGCAGTTAGGGCCTCGAAGGGTGGCAGTGCCAGGCTGGCTGCAGAAATGAACCAGATCTGGAGCTTCAAATCTTGTTATGTAGTGCCATCTTGAGGTTTTGTGAAAGGAAAAGTAGTTTCTTCAAAGCTATGTATAGTTTTTATCTGGTTGTAGCTAGAGCAGTTCATTCTTCAGGGTGTATGATCAAGTGCCTTAAACTGCATTTGTCAACTGTAGAAGACAGGGCTGGACTCACCTGGCAGGAGCACCACTGGCCCCTTCCCTGCTCCTTGGTGGCATCAACTATTTGAAAAGACTTTGCTTATAAAAAGTTCACCTTCATTCATTTAAAACCCCCAGCGACAGACATCATGCTGGCACTGCAGATCAGGTTGAGGGCCACAGCATGTGGCTGCTCTTCTTCTCTGACAAGACACAAACCCGTATCCTATCCTCTGCCCCGTTATGACAACATCTGTCCCTCCTGAGAGGTGGCAAAGCACGGGGCTGACGCCATGGGTGCAAACTGCTGCCTCGGCTACAGCTGCTCTGAAAATTGTGGTTTTACAGCTTCAGTGCCCGGTGCCTCTGCCAACACAGGTTTGCCCCTCCAGCAGCAGTGAAGGCCGGTTGCTCAGGACTGGGGGATTTCACTGGGATCTTTGTGTTACAGTGGAGCAGCAGCCGCCCTGAGCCTGATTTTGGGTTGCCATGGCCGGCCGGCCCCTGGGCCAGAGAGGGCAGAGCGCGGGACGGGAGTTGCAGCCCCTCCCGGAGCAAAAACCAGGCAGTAGAGGAGCAACACGAAGGATGCGAGCGCTTCACCACGCGGGGAGGGGACGCCCGGCAGGCAGGAGGCACCGAGGCAGGGCAGCACGGCCTCACCGTGGCACCTCACCGCCATGTTGTGCCTGTTCAAGATGGCTATTTGTGATTCACATGTGTAGATAGGCCTGGCCTTCCTTTCTGTTTTCTGTCGCTTTCACTACTTCTTTTGAAATGAAGGCCAAAGGTGCTCTACATCACTTCACTCTAAATAATACCAACATGAAAATAGGGCTTCTAAAGTTGCAATTGATTGATAGACATCTGAGGACTTCAATAAGCAATGTAGCTGTGGACAGTGATTAAAGAGAGTGTAGTTGTTGGTGTATTTCATTCATTCTTGGCTTGATGGAATATGCACTTCATTTTACATACAGAAATGCGATAGTAAATCCCTGCTTGTTTTTTGTAGCTTCAGAAACACAACATTTTATTTATCCCGTGTCATAATAGAGTGGAAGACTCTCAGATCCATGTTTGCTAACACAGATCTCTGCATTTCCTCACCAGCTTTGTATACTCACAGATCAGAGGGAAAAGGGAACAGAAAGGTGGTTGTGTATTTGCTAAGCATCGCTTACAGGTGACCTAAAATGAAATATTTGCATGTAGAAAGAATCGTGTAATAGTTGTTAATGCTTTAATTTCATTGATAGAACATCAGCGTTTAGTACTCTTAGCTTTGTGTCTGGATGTGCAATAAATGGTATGCATCTGATCTATATGTATTTTTTTTTTCTCCCATTATTTTGGTGGTAAGAGTGTCTGTTACCTTGGGTGAAAAAAAAATCCCAAAGGTCTGAAAGGGGAGAGGGGTCTGCTGATACGGAAAATTTAGAAACATCTCATTTAGACTGTCAAGTCATCAATCTGTTTCCTGGAAGTCTGCACCAGTGTAGCTATTGCTGGTACTGATGTCAAATATAAAATATTCTGTAGTAGCTGATCTTATTCTGGAAAGTAGCAGTTCTGCTGCAGTAAGAGGCAGCCTCTTGCCTAAGTGCAGCTACAGCTCTGTAGGTGCAGATTTTGATAGCAGACAAGGCCCTGACAAGGAATTTCTGTTGACACCCTTTTGAAACAAATGAGATATTCACACTTCACCTCTATTTTCGGATCTCTGGAAGCAAGTG
>NW_020799108.1:3328752-3374487 GCF_003259725.1 Athene cunicularia
AGGCCCCGGACCCCGCCGCCCCTCGCCCGGAGAGTTTCACTTCCCCGGTGACCCGAGTGCGCTGTACAAATAAATAAACAAACTCTTGCCGTGATGGAAGCGAGGACGTGGGGCGCTCCTAGGCTCTGTAACACGCTCCTAGGCTCTGTAACGAGAAGTTTTTAATAAAATCTGTGGACAGAAGCTCGGGCCAGCGCTTGGTCTGGTGGTTTACTTTTATTTTCAGCGTGGGGCACGGGCCGTCTCCGGGCGGCTGCAGAGGGGTAATGGGACGCGGTCACCCAACACCGCGCTCGGGGGAAATAACCGAGGGAAGAGCTTTAAACCCGATGCGCAGATCACGTAACAGAGAGACGGTTCCCTTTTGCTGCGTTCTTTCGTTCCTGTTAGTATTTTTAACCCAAAGTGAACTTGAGCCTCGCCGTAGCTGGTAAATCTCGGTTTGGGATTTGCTTTTACCAGTTTTCCCCAGACTCTTAGGTGCTGCACAGCGAGCAGGATTTGACCCCTGTCTCTGCTTTAATAGCAAATGTCAACTCGGCTGCCTTTTCCACCTTACACCAGCCTTGCCTTGCTGCAGTTGTGAGGGTTTTTTCCCATTTAGTTGCCTAGAATAGAAGACATTATTTTGAATTTTATTTCTGCTTTCAAAACCTGGATAGCTGCACTTTTGGGTACAGTAGTAAAGTAAAAATGATGTGGCAGTCTTCTTAAAAAAAACTTTTTTTTAAACCAAAGATAACCTCTCAAAGGTATACAGGGATAAAAAAAATTTATAGGTCATATGACTTTTCTTCCCAAAAACGTTTTGTTTACTTCTCCCTCTGCACATAATCTGCTTCTGGAATAACACCTGTCATGATTTCATTTTTTTCCTGAGATTAGAAACAAGTTTCCTATTTCTTAAATAAAGGACTAGAATCTTATTTAGGAATATCAGATATCTCTGTTTAGTCCCATTGTGACCACCAAACGCTATTGCAGAGTACAGGAATGTTGAGATTCCACTAGCTGTTTTCCCTGTATCAACAAATGGGTATTTTTACAGTAAAATGTGAAGTCGCTCAAATTTTTGTTCAAGATGGCTATTTGTGATTCACATGTGTAGATAGGCCTGGCCTTCCTTTCTGTTTTCTGTCGCTTTCACTACTTCTTTTGAAATGAAGGCCAAAGGTGCTCTACATCACTTCACTCTAAATAATACCAACATGAAAATAGGGCTTCTAAAGTTGCAATTGATTGATAGACATCTGAGGACTTCAATAAGCAATGTAGCTGTGGACAGTGATTAAAGAGAGTGTAGTTGTTGGTGTATTTCATTCATTCTTGGCTTGATGGAATATGCACTTCATTTTACATACAGAAATGCGATAGTAAATCCCTGCTTGTTTTTTGTAGCTTCAGAAACACAACATTTTATTTATCCCGTGTCATAATAGAGTGGAAGACTCTCAGATCCATGTTTGCTAACACAGATCTCTGCATTTCCTCACCAGCTTTGTATACTCACAGATCAGAGGGAAAAGGGAACAGAAAGGTGGTTGTGTATTTGCTAAGCATCGCTTACAGGTGACCTAAAATGAAATATTTGCATGTAGAAAGAATCGTGTAATAGTTGTTAATGCTTTAATTTCATTGATAGAACATCAGCGTTTAGTACTCTTAGCTTTGTGTCTGGATGTGCAATAAATGGTATGCATCTGATCTATATGTATTTTTTTTTTCTCCCATTATTTTGGTGGTAAGAGTGTCTGTTACCTTGGGTGAAAAAAAAATCCCAAAGGTCTGAAAGGGGAGAGGGGTCTGCTGATACGGAAAATTTAGAAACATCTCATTTAGACTGTCAAGTCATCAATCTGTTTCCTGGAAGTCTGCACCAGTGTAGCTATTGCTGGTACTGATGTCAAATATAAAATATTCTGTAGTAGCTGATCTTATTCTGGAAAGTAGCAGTTCTGCTGCAGTAAGAGGCAGCCTCTTGCCTAAGTGCAGCTACAGCTCTGTAGGTGCAGATTTTGATAGCAGACAAGGCCCTGACAAGGAATTTCTGTTGACACCCTTTTGAAACAAATGAGATATTCACACTTCACCTCTATTTTCGGATCTCTGGAAGCAAGTGGAGATCAATTACTCATGCCACACTTCTCAAGGCTTTTGTGCTGTGAGAAGACCATGCTAGCTTTCTGCCACTAATCTAAAGTTAGTTTCAGGGGACATGACAGCAATCCTCATCTACAGAAACAATCCTACAGAATTCAGTTTGAGCTCTCTGGTGCCCTACCTGCATACAGTTGAATTTTCATGAGAAGGCAGTGATTTTTCTCTGAATCAAAAATTGTGTTGCCTCATCTGCAGTCTGTGTGGTCATATTTCATGGTGATTATGAAAACCTGAGCAATCTGCGGTTAACGATCTTTGTACGTCACCCAGCATGAAGGCATTGGTACCTATTTTCTGCTGCAAAACTTTTAGATCACTTGGTTGTACCGCAGTTAATAAGGTGAGTGAGAACAAATATGGCACCTTCCATTTTTCCATGTTTTTAAGACAGCCTTGTCAGCTGTGCAGGGGATGAAGATGTGTCAGGGTCTAGCTGGTCTTGTAGGTAAAAAAGAATTTGAAAACAAAAATTTTCTCATTTCATGCTGCTGCTGATTTTTTTCTGGCAGTGCTGGCTTTAGAGTATCCTGTGCAAAGTGGAGAGAATAGAAAACTAGGTAGTGGAAGAGCCACTTAAAGGGGAGAGGGTAAAGAATTTGGAGGAAACGTGTTCCTGTTTGGATGCATGTATATGTTTCATATATATATATTTTAAAAAGTAGAAGTTTACATACAAGTTTAAAGCAGCACTGATGCATCTTAGGTACTCTCAATGATTCTGAGTGCAGTGCATAGGTACAGGGTTTCTTTTACCACCGAAGATAATAAGCATACCTGGTTTTCTTCTGTGAGTGTTCTGAGATTTGTCATAAATCAAGCCCATTAGTTAAAAGATGGAAAAACCGTTCCAGTGATAAGAGAGTCCTGCCAATTGCTGTTCTGGATTTTCATTACTTTTCAATTGGTCTCTCACACAAGACACACTAGCTGGTTTAGGCAAAGCTGCAGAAAGCCTTATAATGAACTGGTTTGAAGCTGCCTTCGTGCAGGAAACTGAAACAAAAATGTCTACCCTTGATGTCTTCACACTTTTTTTTGAGGGGAGAGTTCAAGTGACGTGTAAAAATCTGATACTCTGTTGTTCCAGTGATAGCTTGTTTGGTCAATGAGGTTATTGGCAAATTTTTTTTCCCTGCATTTGGAAGAACTGTAAAGCTGGGTTGTATTTTCCTCTTTTGGCAGAAACTTTTCCAGATAGCATTCTAAACTTAGAAAAGAACAGGTTCTTTCCTTGAGCAGACTCAAAAAAAAAAAAAAAAGTAGCCAGAGAAATCCAGGAATTTAGTTAATCTGCTGCCTGATGGACTAAAACCATAGTTCCACATACGTTTTTTTGACAGTAGTATTGTCTGAAGCATTGTCCATGTCTGGTGATCATGTCTTCTTCATTGCACTAGCACAGATGTTTGGGCTACTCCACGGTAGACCTGACTGGGGAAATGATCCCTGTGGGTGAGGGATGGGAAGCCTCATTATTTCTCACCTGGATCATTCACACCCCTAGTTGCTGCCAGCATAATCGGAGAAAGAAGAGGTGGGACTGGAATGAGTAGGAAGATAAGGGCAGCTCAAACAGCAGCACTGCTAAATGAGAAAATGCAGCCTACATTAAAAAATGTAAATTATTACTGTGTTTATAACTAAGCTGGATGGCATACATCCTGTTGTGGTGGTTCTTGCTGCAGCGCTGGAGCACTTAGCTAAGTTTAAGTTTTTATGTGTGCCTAAATGTGAGCAAATGAACATGAGCAGCAGCTGTTCCCAAATTTTAATATCATGCCTACATAGTTTGTTGTGCTTACTTGTTTACTTTGCTTAAATGCCTTTTGTATGTTTTTTTTCTAACAACTATTATGTTCACTTCCTCAGTCCTGTTCTGACACGTTTTGTTCTAACCTCCTGTCACCATTCTCTGCAGCTCTTTGCTGCAATCTTCTTAATCATCTCTCCAGCAACTCTGCAACCTCGTGTGACATTTTGTCTCCAATATTACATGCATTTTTCTGAAAGATACTACCCTAAATCTTCTCTTGTTCTCTACTGCTATTTCAATATCAATTGAATTTTGCTTTCCCTTGCACCTTTCCTAGGGCTTGAATGTAAAATCTCATCTAGCTTATCTTTTATACCCCATGGAATAATGGATAGGAAGTGTTATTTTCTGAGCCTTTTCTTTCCTCTGGCTTTGTGTAGCTGGCCCAATCTCAAACTCTGCTGGTGCCTGTCCATTCCTCCAAGGGACATGTAATATGAGCAGTGTTTGTAAATTTATGCCTTTGCAGATTATAGAGAACTTTCTTTTGGAAAAAAGCCTAGGGCATTACTATAGAAGTAGGACCCCTGCCCCTCTTTATGAAACTCATCTGAATTTTTCTGCTTTGTGCTGATAGGAAAATTCTGGGAGATACCAAGGGAGGGAAGATGTGAAAAAGGGCACTGTGTACTAATGCCCCAGCACATTACCAACAGAAGTCGTCTGTTGCTGTGGTTTCATCTGAGCTGATACAACTGTATGTGACTCCAGAGACAGACATCTTACTCCTTCCTTCTCTCCTGCTCCTGGTTGTGTGATGTTCAGCCATCCCTTATGTTGTAGGTAAAATCTAACAAGCCAGATCAAATCGCTAACCCAGGAGAAAACCATGCTTTTTTGTTAGGTTAGTTTTCATCTGTGGGAGTGAGCTGAATCGTTTGGTGATTGAGATGCTTTTAGCACCAACACTGGTGTAAATTTGCAGGGAGACTGTAGGGAAAGAAAGGAGGAGGATGCAACTTTCTTCCTTCAGCAGCATAGAGCTGGATCAGCAGACCCGTCTTGGGGAACTGCAGCACATCCATGATTTGGTGTGAAAGAAGGAAGAGTCGGGCTCTGTCCATGGTGATCAGAGCCACATCATATGTCTTTGCAGCTAGGAAAGCTAGAACACAGTAAGTGTCTCAGTTGAAGAAAAGGAAAGTTTGCCACTTGAAAGACTGGTGACGCCTATGTGGTTGAACTAACTACTCCTAATCAGAGGCGGGTTTCAGTCTTCTCAAAGGGTTAGATCAGTGTAACTCTTGGGGCCCTTTCTTTATGAGGAGTTCAGTCAGAGGGGGAGAATTATATATAACATTCTTTAACCAAGCCCAAGTTGAAAGATGAAGCTCCAGAAGGGGTCCAGGTCCAACACCTTGTTGTAAATCCTGTCAGTTGGCCCAAGGCACCTGGGTGATGAGCTTGCTTTAGTTTCACTGTTACTATAAACTGATAGATGCCTTGGCCTGTCTTCCTGATTTTAAAATAATAATTGTGGCTGAAGCTACTAGCGTGGAAGCTGTAGCGTAAAGTTAATGTGAAGTGTATAATCAATGCACATTATCTTCAGCTGGGTAGAAGTAGTAGTATGTTATCTGCTGCAAAACAACAGCTTTATCAGCAATGTGGCTGTTTAAAAAATGTGTCTCTCTGCCCAGTCCTCAGAAAGCTAATGTTGACTATATAAAAAATAATCATCTTGTTACCAGCCTCCCACTCTGCTTAAGAGTCATCAGTAAAACAATAAAAATCAAATTACAGAATATAGATGTTTTCTTCGGCATCTTTGTTGACTTCCCATAGTCTTGTAACCATGATGTGATCTACTGTGCTTTCATTGGCAGGCCTGGCTGCAGCAGGGTAGACTCTGCTCCACCTTTCCTGTTCCTGCTCCTGTGCCAGTAGCACCTGTATGACTCTCTGTGAGGCAGTGAACTCGATTGGAGAACTGGTCCAGGATAAAAATAAGTTGCATTTTCTGATCTCTCAGAAGAGAGCAAATTGGTTGCTGAGTTCCATTTACTACACAGCCTCAGAGACAGCTGTGAAGGTGTAAATGAGAAAGAGTCCAGAGGAAAGCAGAGCCTGAGCTGGCAGTGCTGCCAACAGAAATGCAGAAAGCAAAATGGAGATTTTCTTTTGTGTGCAACACACTGATGCAAAACACAGATTCTGTTTCTTTCTCTGGCCCTTTCTGGTTCATCGATGGCTCCCATTGCTTACTCAGGGTGATCATTCTGACCTTCAGTATTACCAGCAAGTCACATCCTCTGTTTCGTGGAGACATCTTTGTTGTCCTCAGGTAATGCAGGTCTTAAACTCCAGTTAAGTATTTGAGAACTGAGATAAATCATTCTCTGTTTTGGAGATGATACTTTTACAGTATAGATCTGCCTGGCAGGTATCTGAGAGATCTTTCTCATTTACGAAGCTTTCTTGCCCCTTCCAGGCAAATATAAAAATACATGAAAAATAAACCAGAATCCACTCAGTTGGTAACATTAGTCAAAATTACTTTACTGTAAAATGTCATCACCATTTTCTTTCAGTTGCTTTTTAGGGAGAAGGTGGGTCATAGATTTAGTTTTGATGCATTAAGCAAGATAATGATCTGCTGTTGCTTCAAGACTAGTGCTAGTTGACCAAGCAACGATGATTTCAATATAACTAGTAAAGCCAGAGCAACTTTAGGATTTAAAATATTTCCAAGTCTGAGCTGTGGCTTAAGCCCCAAATCTTATGGTTTTAATGTTGCAATAAATTCTGTGAATAAGATGCATTCAGAAATAGGACAAGGACAGGGTTTGTAAGGGATTGCTGTTTTTCTTGGGCATACTTGGGCATACACTACTGTAGCACTCCAACTGTGGAAAGAATTCAAAGGTTTTCACTTATTTGAGAGCATTGAAGCAAAAATAATCTATACTGCCTGTAAAGAAAGAAGCAAAGGTATTAAATCATAACAAAAAGTATGTTGCTTGTACAGATACAGGTTATTTTGAATTTCTTTCAGACATTTGACTTTATAGCTGGTAATTGTCAGCTTTGTATAAATAATTCAGTCTATCTTACTTTCTGATGACCAGTTATAAAGATTATCTATTAATAAAACAGTGAAAGCATTGGTCTGAAACATCCATTTTGTTGTGTTTTCTTTCTGAAATCATTAGAAGCGTGGTGGTTTTTATAAACAAGACACAGCAATATTTACCAAGTTATATAACTTCATGTTCTTATACTATGAGTTGACCACTAGATAAATACCACATATGTTCCAAGCATCAAAAGGAATGAGCAATGATTGTTTTAGTAGTCTATGACCATAAAGCTTGCAGCATAAATATATGAAGTGGCATTTTTTTATTAATTAATCCTTTAGCCACTGACATCCAGAAGTGGGTTAGAAACATTAGCAGTGCAGCTGCCCTTCTCACAAACAGACAGATCTCAGCACAGACACAAATTCTACCTAAAATTCTCTTGTCAAGTTTAACTGTTCTGCTGATAATACCTAAAACTCCATGCTTGCCCTGAATTTCTTAACTGATTTGATAGTTCTCTGAAACAGAATGATGCGAAAACAAGTGTGATCTGTATCAGTTCAGGATTCCAACATCTGACCCTTTTCAGTCTGCAGTGTTTTGCTGAGATGACCTACAGTATTCAAGCCTCAGGCTTTTTTTTTTTTAATTTATTTTTACATAGATGATGAAATTCAGATATCTAATTTAACATTTTAGACCAAAGAACTTTAAATACTGGCAGTTGCTTTCCTTCCTTCTAGGATGGGAAAGATTTACTTTATTCTTGGGAAAGTCCCCTGAATTTCTGGAACTTTTCCAGAAGATTAAGCTTCTGAATATAAATTTACATTCATATTACATTAAAGTGTCATCTTTAATCAGGGTCATCTCTAAGAACCTTCAGTCCAGTCTTATAATACCCTATTCTGATAAATGTGACGTGTCTGTTAATATTTTTACACTGTAAAATTAACAAAGACCCTGGAAACAAATTACTTTGCAATAGAAAGATTTCAGGTCATAATAAACATGTTTAAATGGTTATCTGTCTTTATCGCATTCATATATATGCTTCCATTAAATTATATCTGTCATGTAATTTACATTATTACAATTAAGGAAACACTTTTATGTAGGTGATTTCTTTCTCTGTTATGGGTGTAAGATTATTATATGTTGTATTCTTGGCCCTTGGGCTTGGAGCACTCAGGTTAACCAGACTGATGAGCATCTGTGTAACGATACAGTTTTTATTTTTTAAGTTGTTGTTCCTGATCTGCTCTGAGCACCAAAAGACAGCTGGGTGATCTTCTATATAATTTAAAATTAGCTTTTGCTTTGTTCACTTAAGCATTTGTCATGGACCCATGATTGAGAATATGTGAGTCTCTGTATCACGTATATAGAGCAAACCCTCATCTTAACAGCATCATAGTCTTAATTCACTCTCTCTAGGAGAGTAGCTCTGTTGAGCAGTCAGTCTTCACTCCTGTTTGCTAAAAAGTTTCAGTAGTTTCCCCACCTCAGAGATAAACATTATTTAATACAAACATGCCTAGACTGTCTTGTTACAGAGTTGCGTGCTGCCATGGGTTTGGGGTTTGCAACAGCTCCTCTAGCTGATGCCTCTAACCTGGGATGTTTAAAGGTTGCTTGGAACGCCAGGATAAAGATCCTTACAACAATGGCAAAACATTGTCAGATATTCATGCAGCATTTAGGTGGTTCCTATTCTGCCAGAATGACTGATGGGGCAGTAAAAGGCCATAAGATGCAGAAATGTATATGAAGGAGAATAAATATGAGCCATCTGAATGACTCTTCAGGTCAAGTGGAGATTCAAGTCCTGACAGGTCTACCCAGTGGTAAAAAGGAACACATGTACCTTCTTAGATGGATCTTAACCTTACTTAACATGGCATCATTTTCTGCTCTGAATGCTCCTTGCATTGTTGGTAGGGACATAGTCCTCTTTTTTAACATCATCTCCCATTTTCTCCCTGTCACTGGGGAAGGAGAAGGTCTCTGCCCGCTTGCAGAATTAGCTCACCTTTCTGTCGCTCTGGATTGCCTTAGCTCTTCTGCTGGAACACCTTCACATGCCAATGTCTGCTCTGAAAGGAGGTAGCCCGAAATGTTCTGCTTGTTGACCAGCACAGCAGGATAAATTACTTATTTGGCCTGTCTAGGTAGCTGGATGGTACCAGAGCAGTTTCTAAATAGGCCACTGTGCCAACCAGGTACAACCTACCTCTTACGCAGGGGTCATGTAGCTGCTTTAGTGTGGCGCTGAGCCCAAGCTAACAACCCATACTAAGAGGTAGGGTGTACCAGCTTGGTCACAGGGCCTCGTTAGCAGAACAGAGATGTCAGCTTATTGTACCTATTGCTGTACTCACATTACTTGCATTCAGGCTGCATTAATACATCCCATGGCTTTTAGATGGGTGCTGGTTCACATCCAGCAAGCTTTCACCACAGGCTGAGCAGATATGGTCCCCACCTCGCTGTGTGAGGAACTTGCTCTTTGCAGAAGTGAGCATCATTGGCGAGCTGCAGCCATCTGGTAGCATAAGAGGTGCTCCCTTTTAGAGACACAGAGACACACACAGAAAGATGCCTCACTGGTCTTACTACACATGTAGTTGTATCTTCCTTTTTTTAAATTAAAATCTGCCATCAGACTAGTGTGTGGTCACAGTTCAGCACTGAGGTTAGAACTGCAAATATGAGAAGTGGCTGACTTCATGTCACCGCAGTCAGTTGTGCTGAGAGGTCAGCTTCACATCTCGTGGAGTAATTTATTCCTCAGTTCTGCATGCACTGTTTCAGTCAAAGACAGAACAAGAATTTCGCTGAGGCCAGAAATTAAACCTCATCATGTGTGGCTATCCCAATTATTTGCTAGGCCTATACCAATTGCAGAGAGCTTGTTCCTGGATTTTATCATGAGTTCAGCAGGAGAATTAGCTCCCAGATGCTGTCATAAAAAATAATTTGATGCCTGTATTTTGTTGTGTTAAAAATATCTGCATACAAACGGTACTGTTCAGATACGCTGTTGTGATAATTTTTATTAAGTAACCAGCAGCTGCAGATCGCTGCATCCACGGTACTGTCAGCAGACACTTGCAGAAAAGAGGCGTGTATTTTGACAATTTCACATGGTTTCATTTTCCTGAAAGGAAAGCTTTCTACAGTTAGTAGGAATTACAAGAAATCAGCATAGGTTGAAAATTAGGTGCTTTTTATGTTCTAAAAATAATGTCGGAGAAAAGATGATAAACTATAGTAAAGTGCGGTCAGTTTGCATGTAAATGCACTGCGTAAATATGACATCGGCAACAAATATGTTAGAGCTACAAGATGTGCTGAATTCTCAGAAACATGCAAGTTCTCATGAAGTCTTTGTGAACAGATTATATATACTGCCCAGGACGTCCTTAAAAATCTCTTACTTTCTCTAAAATTCACTTTGCAGGCATCTTCTGGGGTGTTGTGTTTTTTTCTACACATTCACTAATGATATTTATAAGTAGTTCTCACAATTCTTTTGCATGTTAAGGATCACAGACACAGAGCATGTGAATTAGTCTTTTAATACCCTAAGTGCATTCAATATGAGGACAGAGCTTTTAAAATAGAACAGATTTATGGATTTTGTTTTCAGTAATAATATTAGTTACCCGATGACTTTTTTCAGTTGAGGTGGTTGTTGAGGCCATTCTTTTACTTCCACTTTAACTTGGCCCTTGCACTGCCCTGACCCAGAAGTTGGCATGAGCATTGAGTGGCTGTGAGTGAACCCATTCATAGAAGTGGTAAAAGGACATACAAGACAAAGCAGAAAACTTGGGCTGTGTTCACAGTATGACACACCATCTTGCCACCCCAAGGAGAGGGCAAGGAGGAGCAGACACTCAGGGGGCAGCAGCAGGGGCAGTGCTGGGGTGACAGAGAGCTCTGGTCTAAATTGCAATTCCTGTGCCAACCCACTGTAGTCGTTAGTGAAGAGAGAGATAATTATGGGCCTGTCTTGTCCTGTTGAGCATTTATTACTGGTTATTTGAAGTCCCATGTGTTAGCTGTAAATAAAATTACTTTTCTCTGAACATTTTCAGTCTGGCAGCCATTGAATGGAATTCATAAAGCAGCTGTTGAGCCGCAGCTGAAAGGACTGCCGCGCTGCAAGGTAACAGTGGAAATGTTTACAGATTTCATGTGAATGTCCTCGGTAATTACACTGAAAAGGTGAAAACAAATAATAGCATACAAGAGCAGTGTTTGATGACCTTTTCCATGCTTTCATGGTGGATCTGTGGCTTCATAAAGCCACATATAGTAAATACAGAGTGAGTCAAATTCCTGGAACTTTGGATGGTGGAGCTGTATTTGCTTCCTGAACAGTTGTACTGGGCATGCCTGCTATGAATATGTCTGAATACAGGGCTTGACAAACAAACATTGCCTCTATTTTCCTTCCCTCAGCCCCCTTGCTGCCCTGGCCATTCGCTGCCATGAACAGCTGGGTGGCTGGATGCTGAATGAGATCAAGAACCTAATGTGGCAGGAGAGGTGGCCTCTGCAGGTGATGGCTGGGTGCATGTCTGACTGTATGTGGCACAAGTTGGGCTCAAAACAGGCATTGGTTTGTTTGGTCTCTGCTCTGCACTGTTTATAGAGTCAGTCATGTTCTTCAGAATCTGGGTGTGTACTTTATTAAAGAAGAGGAGAAGGAGACTTTAAAGCATGTCGCTTGGTAAAGCTTTGCTTGCTTGTGAGCAGGCTGTGACAGTACATCTGAAGTGTAAAGCGAACCGTGTGGCCTCAAGGTCTAGTTATATTGTATGGCAAATAACTGTCAGCGTAAGCATTAACTGGTAACAGTGAGCTGTCACCACAATGTTAATAAAAACAAAGAAAATAAAGGCTTGTAGGAAGGGGTATTGCTGAAAAACACAGAAAGCTTTGGGGCATTCAGGTCCTTCACATATGAAAGTGGATAAAGAGTTATAACTGCTGTAACAGCCACAGTGAGGTATTTTGGTTCTTGGATTTAGTTGTGTTTGGGAAAGGACCTCCACCTTTTTTCTCCAGTCTATCCTGGGACAAAAAAAGCAGCCTTTTCTGAAGAGCAGGAAAGCTCTGGCTTATGTGAGCAAGGAGAAACCAAGGAGCAGAGTCTAATGTTCAGGAAAGATGCTGGAGTTTATGGGGATATTTGGGATAGGAGAGAGAAAAAGAAGTAAGAAAACAAGATATACCAGGGAGATCACAGATATATCAGTAGATGGATATTAAAGAGTGAAGAAGGTGATATGAAAGCTGTGGGAAGACAGAATTATATCTTCCTGGCTCTTTAAGCAGATGGGAGGGTAGGTAACTCTGCTCATGCTCTGAATATACAGCATTAATGTTCACTTTGAATAGCAGACATTACAGGAATTACCCTTATCTGTAGCACACCTAGTTTAGCATCCTGTCTTTAAGATACTGAAGATCAGTAGGTACCTCAAAAGACTGCTGGAACCTGCAAAAATGACATGTGACATCATCTCGCTCCCCTCATGAAAACCTTTATTTGAAATTTAAGGATTAGAGATTGATTTAAATCCTCACTCATGAGGTTTTATCTTCCTTTCAGTTCTGCACTACTTTTGGTATGAAATAACCACACCAATTCTGGATATTCTTGGATATTTTTGTTATCTGTGTGCATGCCTAACCCCTGTTTGAATCCTGTTAAATTGTTTATCAGCAGCAGCATCAGTGTTCTATTTGTAAAGTACATGAATCACAGAATCACAGAATCAACTGATACATGAAGTATCAGTGTTCATATATTTTAATAGATATTTTAAAATTTTTGGGTTTATACTTATAATTTGCAACCTTTCAGCTTCGCTGTTCCTATAATCAGTGAATGTTTCTTGTTTACTTACCCTGTTACTAGTTTAAGTGTATTTTTAGTGTTTGAAGCATTTCTCTCCTTTCTGAGGTAAATAATACAGTTCTGTCCAGTCTGCTCATACAATACATTTTCATTGCCCCAGATGCTTGCTTTCTCTGAACAAACAGATTCCACAGAACCCATTTTTAAGATGGGCTCACAGTCTCTGCACTGTAATCCAGCTGATGTAGAGGGTTCATCTATACAAATACAGTTTTTAAAGATTGCCCTGTATCTTATTACTGTTGCAGTCTGACACTTCAGCTTTTTGTGTCATAGACACATCTTAAAGAGAAATCTGAAGTGAACTATCTGCAGTAGTGCTGAGCCCCCTTGGCAGGTTTATGCAACTGATGGATGGGTTTGGATTTTTCTACAGTGTGTGTAGTTCAGTATCCCCTGCATTCTGCAACTGTTTGTGTTTATTAGCATCCATCTTCTGCTGTCCTGGTGTAAATTCAGCTAGAACAGTTAGTTATCTTCTGCTGGACTTCTTTCTCCCACTCCAGGTTTGGCTAAAACAAATTACTGGGTGTCAGCTGAGTGTTTTGCTGTTTGACTCTTCACCTCCGCAGTTTCAGATCATTAGTAAGTTTGTTATTAATAAAAGTACTAGTAAGTACATTAATAGCTCTTTTGAACTAATAAAGGAAATTGTGTATTACATAAAAGTTGAGAGTTAAATTGTCTCTAAACAGGTAATCTCATCAGCTTTCTTAACCTAACCTCAGAACCTATAGGCAGGGTGTTCTAGGCGAGCAGACTCTGCTTTTCCAACTCTGGTTGTTAATAGCTGTTTTTTCAGCTGGTTTCATTTAGAATACTTCGTTCAAGATGAACTACAGCAATTACTAATTTTTTCTCGTAGTGTGAGGAGGTTGTCCTCTCCTAACAGATGGAAGGTAGCCTGGAAGCAGGGAGGAATGAGAAGGTGTGCTCCCTCTGCTCCCATGTGCCTTCTCAGCCCCAGACACTTGTTTCCCACTAGGACACTTTCAGATCACTGTCTCCATTTCAGAAGTCCCAGTGTGGTGGCTGCCAGGGAAATCAGTGCCAAGGAGTGGGGTGGGCCACTGTAAATGGGGCAGGAGGAGAAAAAGGGTGGGGTGGTGGGATGGGCCTAAGCATCCACAGGAACAGAAGGACGCTGAGGTACCAGTCAGCAAAGCTTGTCTAGGCTAGGGGTGTACGAGAGCTTAGAAAGGAGGTGTAAGGATTGGCATTCATTTGTATGGTTGGGGAGGTTAAGGTTTCAAACCAAACAGTGTTTCATCTGTTACATTGTAAATTGCAAGACTAATAGGCATTGCCAACCTTATTTTCAACCATCATAGGTTTATCCTTACACACAACAAGTAGTTATGTTCTAGATGCCTGGTCGTGACAATCTTAATTACACCGTTTTGTTAAAGCAAACATGAAACAATGTAGTAATCAGTGTATCTCAGATATGCTGTCCTGATGCTCAGAAATCTTATTTCTTCTTTTTTTTATGAGTTACTGTAACAGGTAGTAGTGAAGATGTTGGGATACAAATACTGTGATGTATAAGTGCACGGTAAATTGAACCAAACTCAAGAGTACTGAGAACCTGTAAACAATGTGAAACTAAGAGCTTGTCCTTAAACTATAAGTCATGTTGGAAACTTGCTTAAACTGCATGTGTCAAGATGTTAATCTTGCAGGCTGCTTCCTGCATTGCTTGGTGCTTACCGTATGTTATGAGGAGGTTCCTTGTAGGTAGGTGTCTGCAGTTCACGTTAAGAATTTGATTTACAAAATGTTGATGTTGTACAGGAAGGAGCACCTCAAACAGTTAATGCTTTTGCTGATTACATATGCAGAAGGTGATGCAACTGTGGAAACGAAGCTTGTAAAACCAGAGGTGCTTTGCCGAATAGTGTGTGAGAGGACTGGAAATTCTTCCTAGGAAGACATTGCATTTATTAGCAGGAATTTGGCAACAGTTCAACATCTACCTTTGCAGACAGAGCTAAATACCCGATTCAAGAGACTCCTCACTTAAACATTTCATCTGTTTCTAGTCCCATTTGTATAGCAGTTGACTCCAGACTGGACTCATGATTTCTGTCAGCAAGCAAAAGCATTATTAGTTTTGCAGCATACTTGAATTTGTAGCTGGGAAATTGTTTTTTAAATTTCTTTTCAGATGCTTGGCTGGGAGATGTTGCTAATGCAAAAGATATGATCCTGAAATGGTTCCGATGAGGTAGTCTTTTGGCTGGAGTCACCAGGATACATGCATAGGAATTGGGGTACAATTGTTGATTTGCTTGCCTTGGTCAAACTGGCTGATACTCAAAAAAAAGTGATAAAACCAAATATCTCTTTAAAAACTAAAAATCAAAGGGTCTGTTTTGTAGTTTGCACTTTTGAAAATATAGGATAATAAAAAAAAATAATTGGGCATATAACATAGGGGACTACGACTGTTAAAATACATCTTGTGTGTGTTTAAGTTGGGGTAGAAACCCACTTAAACTTGTCATTAATTAAGCTTTTGAGACCGTTTGGTGATATATATTACACATAGTAATATTTCTTTTGTGCTTTCTGGAAGATGAAATGCAACATGGAGAAAACGGTACTATAGGAAAGAATGGAGTTGTATTTGCATGGACACAGGCTGTTCTTGAAATTCTTATAAAAATTTGAATGTCTAGACTACTTAAAATGCAGTAAGTTTACAATTAATTTAATTCATGGGCAGTTTACTAGTATATACATATAGGTAGAAAATTGTTTACCTGTAAGCATTTGTCAGACTAGTACTTGGTTTATGTGGGACAAAAATCATGGCAACAGGGAGAGGCAGAACAAAATTCTGGGTGCTTAGAAGAATTTAATTTGCTTTTTAAAAAAAATTGTAATTTTTCTTTCACAGTTTGTTTTTAAGGAAAATCAGGTTTAATTATTTTCCTTCTTTTCATTTCCTAAGAGTTTCTAAACTGATGTTGGAACTAAATATTTGGTACTTAAACATTTCAATGTTCACAAACAGAAAAGCTTATTTGAACAGTCACTTTCAGTACTAAATTCACAGGTTTTGATTTATATACATTGACTTGCTTTCTTTTGATGTGAGATGCAGCTGCTACTTTGAAATACTGTTTTACCTTTGTTGATTAGCAATCGTTTATTGTAAGACAGAAATTTCATATACTTAGGGTTGAACTGTGATTCTTCTGCTTTAGGCAACACAAAGAGCATTTTCTTTCCTGTAATACTGAAGTATAGTTTGCATTGTAAGGAAGGTTTCACTGACATTGTGTTTAAAATTAAATGTCTTGAGTGTGATCATGGTACTACCACCTGCATTGATACTTCTGGGTCTATTCCTTGGAGGGCCAATGGAGTTGAGCAAGGAGAGGGGCATTTCTCCTTCATTCCACCTTTCTTCTGATCTGTGCATCCTCTGCCTCCAGGCCCTTTCCCAAAGCAGAAATGCTCTACTGGTTGTTTTGCTCAAGCTCTGAAGAGAGGTGTGCTGCCTCAGGGTAGCCAGGGGTCTGAGTAGATAGGGCAGCACAGGGCAGTGCGCAGGATTAGTATTGTGACTGTGGAGGTAATGTCCATTCTTAATATTTGGTATTTGGAGTTCTGTATAATACAGTCCTACTGCTGTATCACCATTTGGAGTGTTTCCTTGTATTTTGAAGTTCTTTTTTATATATATTAAATATTTTCATATCAGTATTTAAAGTAGAACTCAAAAGTAATTTTCACAGATCAGTGCAGAATTTAACATTCATTGCACTCTGCCTACATGCATGGGTTTGGAAGTTATGCAACCTCTTTTTATAGAGTTGTATATTCTAGTGATCTAGGCTTGCTCAGTTATTGCTTAGAAATATAAGTATATTAGGAGCTGTATATGATACAAAACTTAGGTCATGACAAACTACTATGTACCTCTAAATATATATTTATTTGTACTAAGGTTCAAGTAGAAATGGCTTCCATCGTTATGTGACTTTACCAAGTAGAAAAGACTTAAGTTTGCTGTGATGTAAGGCCATACAGAGTCTGGTTGTGGAAAGAATTTGCATGGAGATGTTGCGTACTTAGTTTAGATAGAAGAAAGCTGAAAACTAAGTGCCCAAAACAGAAGCAGTTTTTAGTGGTTATCTGCAAATTGTAGTTGTGGGGGAGAGGGAGGGCTGTAGCAGGGCATATGGTCACCTTGGCACTGAGGGAGTGCCCTTCCTGACAAACTGCTGGTCATTATTCCGAACTGCAGAGGTACTCGATCATCATAGTGCAGTTGCTAAAGCAATTTTTTTAAGATGAGCAAAACACATTTTTTCTGATTTCATTATTGGAGGAGACTGGACCTGTTTTTCAGAAATGTTCACACAGAAAAATCAGTCTGAGGCAGGCACCTGGCATGGAAAAATATTGCCTGAATGCTAATAGTTTGGCAACATTTTAATAAGCAAATTAAAGCAGTATGTAGTAATGGGAATTCAGCTGCAGTGATTGCTACCAGATCCACCAAGAATAATGGACTTGCATACCAACCCAGACTTACGACAAATATTGTGATTGTAGGTAACTAAATGACCATGGAATCTGGAGCAGAGAACCAGCAGAGTGGAGATGCAGCCGTTACAGAGGCAGAAACCCAACAGATGACAGTACAGGCACAACCACAGATTGCAACGTTAGCCCAGGTATAAAATCATATGGTGTAATAGTTTTACCTATTGGATAATTTTTTTAATAGGGATAAATGTCTGCTCGTGGGCCTGAGAGAAGGTTCCATTGATGATTCTGAAACAGGTGCGATGTATAGTCCCTTTAATGTTTGTCTTCACATTTTTAAAGCAGTAGAGATTTTTATCTTCCCATCACATTGGGCTGTTAGTTCTGAAGAACTGTATGTGTGTAAACTGTGTAATGTTAACAGAATAATAAATGAAAATATTTCTAGCATTCTTTACCATAACCATACCACTGAAGGGTATTTTTTTCAAAACATGTAATTAACTGTCTTTTTTGTATTGACTGGATTGTTTTGCTGTTATGTTTTCTGTTAGAAACTTGTCTATAGCAGTCATCTAATTCTGAAGAAAACAAACTGAAAATATAGATAAATAATGCAGCAAATACAACATCTTATCAGATGGGATTAATATTATAAACATTATAATCAAGTGGAACAACCTGGCATTTGACAGCTTGTGTTATCCTCTTGTCTTCAGAATTTCACAGAATTGTTGGCTGATTAGAGAGACAGTAGTAGATAATTTATTATCCCCAAATTATTTTGGAGAGACAAGAAATGTGGTCCCAGCTACATCTCTATAATTTTGGAACCTGGTTTCATTCTTGGATACACTTGTGGTTGGCAGAAGCATCTCCATTGTATAAATGAGTACAGAATCTGTTCAGCTCTCTTCTGTAACCATTTAATTTTAAAACTGTTTGCAGTCTGCAAAGAACAAATGGGTTTTTTAGATCTTATAGTTTGGGGGATTGAGTGTCTTTTAAGTAGCACAAGTATTAAACCACTTACAATTTTATAATTAATATCATTACACCTTTTGGTAAACCACAGATAGTGCACTTCCATTCAAGTGATAGTATAGCGACTGGAGCTGTTAAAATGCACAGGGTGATTTTGTTGAGTGAAGCAGTAGTGTGAATTTACAGGCCACCAGCTGCCCTGTACCAGCTTGCCTCTTTGGGCAGTTTTCTCACTGTCTAACTTAGGCACAGGATGTAGGTGGTGTGAATAACACTTCAGTGTGAACTGAGTGGAAGTAGTTTATTTCTCTTGCAAAACCAGTAAACTGCTTCTCACTTGGTATGCATTAAGATTTAGTCCAGAGAAGCAAGAATGTTTTAAATTCATGTGCTAGCATACTAACCTCCAGGTAGCTGAACTTACACGTATGCAGTGGGCTGAATGCACTTTACTTGGGCAAAATTACCCGGGTACTTGAATGAGAATTTTTTCCAAGTGAGAAGAAGAAGCTCTACAACTATGGTTAAAATTTATGTGAACCACGAAGAAATATGTTATATTTTTTCTCCTTTCTTCTGTTGTTATTCACTGTATTATTTGCACCGTAGCTTTTCCCCAGGCTTTGTATTCCTTCTGGAAGTCATACAACAGTCTAAACGTAATTCCTTGTCTTGTTCACATGAGTGTTACATTATTCCAATATTTTTCATATGTGAAGTGGAAGTGTTTGGCGTTAGGGAGTGCCCTCAGAGGCTTAGGCAAAACTAAATAAGTAATTATGTCAATTTAATTCTTTCATTATCTCTTCTGAGGTCACCCCTCTTGTAAGCTTAGTTTAATTGCTGCATTTTTAGTGAGTTCAGAGTAGTTTTCAGAGTCAAAAGGAAACACGTTCCAGTTCCACGAGGTATGAGTCAGTGACATCTGCAGAAATTACACTCTGCTGTTGGCTTAATTCAACTGCAGAGTGGCCTCCAGTTGATCAGCTTTGCTGTCATTGCCAAGGACTATTTAGTCAGACATGCATTATTAAAAAAGGTTGCTTGGCAAAGGAATATAATTTGCCGAAGGAAAGTGCACTTATGTTAATCTCAGCCCCAGTTTCTCTCTGATGTGAGTTAAGTACCACCACATAATGCTGCAGCTGTTTTCCTGAAAGAGGAAGGTAAAGGCAAACACAAATTTGTGGATTAGGGAGAGACAGATGTGGAGGAGAGAGGTCTACATGTAATTCCCTTTAGTTTTCTTGTTAAGCAAGATTTCCTTGTAAGTAGTGGATTTTATGGAAATTCAGAGATCAGCTACTGCAGCTTTTTGAGAACCACATGTGCATGGGGACAGCAGAGGATTTACTTCTGCATCTGGTATGCAGCAGCTCTTTGAGATTAGGTACGACAGCAGTGCAGCCCCATCTCGCACTGTAGCTACGTGGATCAAATTTCTTGAACACTGGAGGATTGTTAAATTTTCCAAACTTGAGTGTTTAGAAGAAGGCTGGCTAGTCAGTGACCCATGACCTGGCTGAGGTCTGCCAGAACAGCTCGCGTTTGCCTGCAGTCCTTCCAAGGGCTGTGATGGTGTGAGCTGGGCACAAACCGAGGGCTGTGTGCACTGGCATGACAGCCCTGGCACCCTCCTGCCTTTCAGGAGCCCCCCAGCCTTGAACATGCGCATCGTGTCACCAGACAGTTGCTGAGTAGTGGACGTGCACCGGGGCACCCGCCCAGCCATGTAGGAGCCTTGGTGCATGGGCCCGCAGCTGCCCGTAATAGTCCTTGTGAGCTGCCAGAGTGCAACCTCCCGCAGGACATGAACATCGCTGTCCTCGGAGCCAGGGCCCTGCCAGGACATGTGTGGCTGGGCACGCAGTGCTACTGTACCGTGCTGAACTCCTTAGTGTCTCCCTGGTGGTATAGCTGCTATGCAGACAGTTCTGTGCTGTAGAAGGAAAGTTGTGTTTAGGAAGCGAGGGTTTAAAATGTGGGCCATTTTTCCTCATAGAAGTAACTTAAGACTAGAGTTTGTGTTGACCCGTTACACTGAATCACAATAACTACCTACCAACCATTTGTTTCCGCTGCAAACCCATGGGTTTTCTGTCTGAACACATGGTCAGTTTTCTTCATTTAAATGGACTTTGCCAGCTACTCAATATGGTTTAGTCTCTAGAAAGTCTGAAAGGTACGACTCTAAAAATTTTAACTTCTTACATCTGGCAAACACTTTTCATTTTCTTGAGTGAGAACAAAAATAGCTCCACTCCCATATGTTTCTGCCTTTGACTCAGCAGTGTCTGTAGGAGTACACCCGAGTCCTAGCAATAGCTAACTGAAGTAAGAGAAAGGTAATAATTTGGTTTTATTAGGTTACCTCAAAATAGAGGTAGTTGTGTTTTTCTCATTCTTGTCGGTGGTTTTACAAGTGATGTTTTGAGCCTGGAGAAATTCTGCATTAGATTAATCTGTAAAGTAGGTCAGATGTTGGGCTTAGTCAATTCAGGGGGTTTTTATATTATGCTGAAACATTTGGGTCATCTAACTGGGGTTTAGAAGAGGCATCATTTCACAAAAAGTGAAATGGTAGTGAAGTAAGATTTTCCAGTAACCTAATTTATGCTCACTGTCTTCTTTGCAGGTATCTATGCCAGCAGCTCACGCAACGTCTTCTGCGCCCACGGTGACCTTAGTTCAGCTGCCCAATGGGCAGACGGTTCAAGTGCATGGAGTAATTCAGGCTGCCCAGCCGTCAGTTATTCAGTCTCCACAGGTCCAGACAGTTCAGGTACTGACTGAAGAAATTGCTAATATGTGAATTGGGCCTTTTGAATAGTCCTGCCAGTTCACTGGTTTCTAATGTGTTTGTGTCCTGGATTGTGTTTTTGCTTATATAAAATTTCAAGAGCAATTTGAAGGCAAAATCTGTACAGTATTTGCTACTCGGTGACTTTTTGTCTGTTCTGGTGTAACCACTTTTCACTTTCAAATGCTGCTGTTTCATTTCCTTCTAGAGTTTGGGTGGTGAGTTTAACAGCTTCGTGGTTTTTCTTAGAATATTACTCTACTTTTTCTCTCTGCTGTATTTTCATACATCTTTATTGAGTAAGAGTTCATATTATTCTGAAGTGAACAAAAGAGAGGTTTTTTTAAATAATGTAATCTTTAATGAGGCTGATATTCTGGGATGAGAGTCTTTGCTTGTAGAAAATATTTGCATTGGTTTACAAAACAGATGTCTGTATGTTAATGGTCCTTAAAATGAACCTATCAGTCCTCTCATAAAAATGGTTTTAAAATTTGCCTGTTGAATGTTGTTGAGTTTGTAAAGCCTTAGCATTTTCTCTTCTATAAAGCAAGACAGATAATGCAATATGATGAGGTGGCTTGAAGACATAGGAGACAAGTAGCTTGAAATCTTTAAAACCTGTAACTTTTTTTTTTTAACCACTTTAAGCTCAGTGTTACTGAATGCAGAAGGAGAAATTGCTTGGCATACAGGAGCTGCACAGGGCAAGGACTGTACATCATTCCTTTGCTGTTAGTACACTGAGCTCAAAAAATATTTAGTTTTAAAAAGTAGACATTGTGACTATTTGATATAGATATTTAGCTGGGTATTACTTTAAAAAATAATAAGGCATGCATAATTCAAAACTAGGCCATTGTGATAATAATCTGTGTTTACTCTTTGTCAGCTTTAGTGCTGGCAGGCTCTACTCTTCTCAGCCATTGAAGTGAAAAGTTTAGAGTTTTAATCTGTCAGAGGTGAACAGTTTTCAGATAAGTGCACAAGTTACTAGCCCAGAGGTGGACGATAGGAGACTGACAATGAAACCATGCTTGGAATTCAGCTGCCTCAGTGCAAAGCCAGGCTGTTTGGTTATTCAAAGCCCAGTAGTTCACAGTCAGCCTTGGACCAGTCCAGGCCCTTTATCTGATAACTGAGATTTAGGCACCAGCAAGGTTTTGGGGAATCTTCCCTACAGTGCATAAAATGTCAGACTGTGAGGTATGTTTCTCACACAGGCATTTCTCTATTCACTATCTTTAGCTTTTGTGTATTTGTCACATGACTATAGGCTTTTGGAAAACAGTCTCTGGTTTTATGGATTGGAGATTTTCTACATTTTTGGCACACTCTGAGTATAAAATTATTGAAATATGATTGATACAAACATTTTAGCTTTCCTTCATAAACTTTGTCTTTTCTTAGCACAGATGTTCAGAATTGCAGCAGTGCATCTTCATGTATGACATTTTCCTGACAATTCCCCCCACCAAAGGCAGTCTTTCTATAACATATCTACCCAATTATTTATAAATGGATGTTTCTCAGCTTCAATATTTTGCTATTTGTTTCCAAATATTTCTGCTATCTTAATTTGGTTTTAGTTATTCTCTCCCTAAATTTTACTAAAAAGTCTTTCTTTGTTTCCTTAAAATGGATGGAAAGAAGGACTCATCGAAAGTAAAAAGTCTATGTAATTACTGTTTATATTTTCTTATTGGAGTATTTGAATTATAAAGGACATTCTCACAGGTGGATAACTGACTGTGGTCATTCTTCACTGGATTTTTGACTAAACAGCCTGCTCTTTCTGTTCATTGCCTAGGTAGAAGCACTGTAGAGTACTTGCATTGTAGTTTTTCACAGGATGTCAACATTTCCGTAAAATAAAGATATTGTAAGTGTCTTGTTAAGTTTGCTTGCTGTTCTTATTTACAGATCTCCACTATAGCAGAAAGTGAAGATTCACAGGAATCAGTAGACAGTGTCACAGACTCACAGAAACGAAGAGAAATTCTTTCCAGACGACCCTCCTACAGGTATGGATGTTAACAAGAGAATCATTTTGCTTGATGGATGCATTCTTCACATGAGGAGATGAACAGTGTGATTGTATAGTTATTTTTACATTTACCATTTAACTTGAAATCTCTCTTCTGCAACATCTTTCCATGGAATAGGACGTTAAGAGATAGGCAAATAGGAGGAGGAGGAAGAAACTTCAGCTGTTACACCCAGTTAAGACAGAAATGAGCTGAGAATAAACTAATTGCCACATCTGTGAAATACTGAGGTATCATCCTGCTAGATGCCTTAAGAGATAGCTTTAATGGATACTTAATACATGAAATACACTGAAGCTTTGCGAGAAAGTTGCTTCTGTATAATCTATAGTCCGCAAAAAATCAACTCTGTTGTTTTTCATTATTCTTGATATGCTAGCAGCAATCAAACTTAATTCCTTTCTCTGATGAGATTTTTCAATGAACTTGTGTTATATGGCTCAGAGAGAATTTCTGCTTAAGCAAAATTGGTTGTGTTTAAAGTTCAAAAAGTCAGGGTATGAGCTGATTGTAGTGAGAGGCATCTTGTATCTTTAGTTGTCATGGCAAGTACTTCTGCAGTAAGACCAACTGAGGTGCTCCTTCACATGTTGTCAGTCATATGTTACCTTATTAATTAAGCCCTTGCATAGCTTTTTGTGGCTGTACTAAATCTCACTTTTCATTCTTAAAACATGCTAAGTAGCATTAAGGAGCAGCTCTGGAGTTCAGCAGGTTTTAAGTGACCTGTGGATTCCTGCTGCTTCAGAAAGTTCAGCTGCTCCTTTTTTCTTTATGAGCATAGCCTTAGAAATATAAGCCAAACTTTAGGCCCGAGCATATCTCAACCATTATTTGTTTTTAGCACTTGCCAATTATTTTCTACCTTCTCCAGCAGCCTTCAAGGCTGTTCTGCTGAAGATAGTGAAAATCATTGCTGAAGATCCCTAGCTATAATAGATCTGGGAAGATATTGTGAGGAGCAGTGTTGCTAACTTCAAGGCTGCCACAGACTTCCTTGCAATCTGCTTCTGCAGTGAGACACTTGCTTTTACTATATATGGAAGAATGGCTGTATATCATGAGACAACAGAGCTGAGTAAACAAGCAGCAGAATTGAGAAGAGGGTACTTGTGCATGCTAACTTCTCATTAAGATGGACTCCTTTGCATACACTGATGCCACAGCACAGCCTCTGTCCTCAAACCAGATCCTGATGTCTCAGCAAAACTTTGTCATTGTAAAACTTGTATACGCAGCTCAGCCTCTGAGCCAGCGTAGGGGTCACATCAGAAAGGCCGAGCCAGACTACTGCTGTATTTAGTGAGTTCCCAGTTGGCATTATTCAAGCTGCTGTAACTGATCCCAAAGACAAGATTAGGTACAGATAGTTTCACAGAATTGAAAGCTGTGCTCTACCTCAGAAACTCCACTTTGATCCTGCTATTGAAGTACACCACATGTTCCCCATGTCAGTTCATAGCTCCTATATTTGTAAAGCTGCCACCTTACCTTCTATCTTAAATCCACCTTTATGATGGCAAAGGTAGGTTTTAACCACCAGATTGTATCTGACATGAGCTAAAAAAGTGGTGAGCTGTAGTTTCTTCTATTTTGAGCTGCTTGGGTTTTGCTCCTCATCCTCCCTGCTCTCTCCATATTTTTTCATCTGTTCTGTCTACTAGTTTTTCTGGTCTAGCACCGAGATTGCAAACTCTCTGGATGGGAATTTTTTATTTGTCCAAGTGGTGCTTGGCAAAGTGGAGTGCTTGTGCAATGCTGGGGTTCTTGCACGCACTCAGAGTCAAAACAGCAACAGCAAAGCTCTGTTTGTCAAGTTGCTTAGCAGAGTGACTGCTCTCCCCAGTAGCTCTATACAGATGTTCTCACTCCCAAAGCCTTATGAGCCTTATTTAAGAAATTACTGTTGTCTTGGAGCTTGCTGTCTACAGCTGTGTTTGCTTCATCACACTTTGGATTCTAATAATAGTCCACAGGAAAACATATGAGAATTACAAAAAATGTTACCCTTTACCTAAGTAGCATTTTGCAGTGACATAATAGAATATACCAGTAGTGAAAAGGGCTTGGCAGTCCTCTGAGGGACAGTGTTTGCTCTAAATGATGCAAATTGCATTAACTGCTATGGTCAGTCTTACAGTCATGTTCAGTGGGACCTGTAGCAGTGATGTTTTGGCTTTGGATAATTAACCCCTGGAAGTAATTAAACAAACTGTTCTTCCCCTTTACCCGTGCTAATCTCAGAGCTTTCTCAGGCAGGGCACCTGTAACCATAACTCTGTGACTTCACTCAAACACTCAGTATTGTCTTCCAGGCAGGTGTTACATTATAAACTGGTTCCTCTTCACAAGCATTTCTGCTAACTTCCTTTATATTCAGCTCTCTGGCTGAGGCCTTTACGGTCTCTGAAACGGAGCAGTTCCCCTAATGTAAGTGAGGAGATAGGTTTTTACATACTTTTGCTTTCTTCAGATCTTTGTGTGACTAAAAGCAGGAAACAAGTGAAAATGGATGAGAGAGAAACATGTGTTTAAGAACAAGGGAAGGTTGTGATAGCTGTATCTTGGGGTGAGAAGAACCTGTTGAGAAGCACCTGTATCTTGTGTTGATAAGCACAGCTGTTCTGTGCTGGCTTCTTTGCCCATCTGTGCATGGCACTTTGAACAATCCTCTTCAATAAGTTTGAAGATAGTGCAGGTTTTTCATTCTGCACCCGTATTTTCCTTGCTGGCTTACTGCACTTTTCAGTTTTCTCCAGCATTATGTATCAAATAGACTTTTTTTTTTTTTTCCACTTTTTATTAAAATCTCTACAACACACTGTCTTTGCCAGAAAAATTTTGAATGACTTGTCCTCAGACGCCCCAGGAGTGCCAAGGATCGAAGAAGAAAAGTCTGAAGAGGAAACAGCAGCACCTGCCATCGCCACTGTTACGGTGCCAACTCCCATTTACCAAACCAGCAGTGGGCAGTACAGTATGTAGTCTGAATTTCTCAGTGGTGCTAGTAAGTGGGGATGAGAAGATGAAGAACTATTATTTCTATAACTGTTTGGACTAGGACAAAGCAGGAGGTGAAAATTAGATTACTTTAATATGGCTGTTTGATAACTGTGCCTTTTAAACACATTCCTATTGTAAGTATTTTAAATGTTCAGTTAACATTCTGGGACTGCTTGCCAGTTAGTGCAGCTAAATACATCCTGAGGCAAAATATGAACAAATCGTAATGCTATTACAAACTTTTTCACTTAAGGAGCCAGATGAGGTAATTCAGAAATTTCTTTTTTTTCCTGGCAGATAATTAATACTGGTTCACAAAATTGTAACCTCATTAATAGAAAAAATATTAAAGTCTGGAATTGCATTTTTAGAAAGTCCTGAAAATATAAGAACTTCAGCAACCTTGTTTAAAATACTTCATAAATATATGTTTCTGTGTTTTATTTATTCACTAGATTTTATAGATCTAGTGCTTTGACTTACAGATTGAGGATACAGCAGTAAACCTAGAATTCACATGCTGTCTCACACAAACACACACGATATTAAATATACAAAAGGGAGAAAGAACTACTTGTTTACATCTTTCTCTTAAAATCTCTTCAAAATTTTGTATCTGTCTTTACTCCTTAGTCACTTTGCCTAATACCCTACTTAATTTTAGTGAAACTGATGTGTTTAACTCTGCTTTCATACCATAACTGTAAAATAACTGCTTGTCCAGATACTTGAGATTTTGGTGTGTCTGTATATAGGAACACAATGAAATTCTGTAGAATCACGAATAAGGGCTGTTGTCTCAGTACACTTGCATGGCAGGATTGAGGGAAGGAAAGGAAAAAAAAAATCAGCAAAATAGGACTGCTTGAAGGAAAAAAAAAAGTGTGAAACTGGACTTCTGTGAATGAAAGCACTGCTAGGAAGGTGCTGAGGAGTTTGTAGAGAAGGGGGGATACAATCAGAAGAAAAAAAGCCAAAGCGAGAAGAAAGTGACACACAAGATGGATAGCAATAGCAGCAGAGGAGACTGAAGGGCATAAAGAGGATGGAAGAGGAGAGGAATTTCAGATGAGAAGAAAAAAGAAAGGACTGAGGAAAAGACCTAAACCAACCAAGAAGAAAAATCTTAACTAACAAATTAAAAAATATTCCCTGGGGAAGAATTGTAGCTCCTCTGTGTGATGCCGTTTTATCAGAGAAACTAATTCATGGTTTAGGCTGTGTTTTTTGTCCCCCCCTCAAAATATGGGTCTCACAAAAAATTGGAAACTTATTTTCAAAGCATGATTTTTTAAATGTACATTAAAGCCATGCATCTGATTTAAGGGTGTATAAGCATTCAAGGGATTTAACTCAGATCAATATTCTTCCATATCTAGGTTTAATACTCTTAAGTTAATGGGTAAATTAGTGTCTTAAATGCTGTGTCAATTTTTTTTTTTTATCTTCAGTTGCTATTACTCAAGGAGGAGCAATACAGTTGTCTAACAATGGCACAGATGGAGTACAAGGTCTCCAGACATTGACTATGACCAATGCAGCTGCAACCCAACCTGGCACCACCATTTTACAATATGCACAGACCACAGATGGACAACAGATACTTGTACCCAGCAACCAGGTTGTTGTACAAGGTGAGAAACTTCACAGCCAGTCATACTGTGTACCATTTTCTCCATGCAGATATAAGTTACCAACCTAACTCCTTCAAATGTGTCAGGAAACAGAATTAACAGCTTTGGCACAGATAAGTTTCTAGGATGATTAAAGGATATTCTGGACAAAGCTATTTGTCTCATTTTCTTGGAACCTTTCCCTTCAGATTGATAAAATTGTGGATATTTGGGGTTTAGTACTTAAAACAATATATTTATTTTTGTTTCCCATGCTGTTTTTCCTGTCTTTTGTCCACACAGGTTTTTTTACATGTTCTTCAAAAACTGATACCACTTTAGAGTTCCGAGTTCTCCCAGATAGTCATCTGTGACAGTAGATTGAAAGAGAAGCATTAAAGTTAGGAAAGGAGGTTGTTTGATGCTTTCTATAAGGACACTTTATTAGTAATTTTTCCCCTTTTCAATTAAAAGTCATCATTTCTTCCTATTGTGGCTTTTGTAAGTAGTCACCAAGTACTTGATCGTTGAGTCTTAGAAACATAGAATAATTTAGAAAAGTGCCTTAAGAGGTCATTTGGTCTAGCCCTCCACTTAGAGCAAGCAGGGCTACTTCAAATAATTTGGGGGTTTTTATTGTATTAAAATATATATATATATATGTTTTGGTTTATTAAAAATTGGGCAGTATTAAAAATTGTTTATTAAGAATAATAGAAAGGTGTACCCCTGCTTTTATGATTGTAAAGCAGATGATTTGAAAGTTACCCAGTGAAGAGGTCTCCAGGCATCAATGAAAATACATAGCCAATAAAAATGCTAGTGTAGCATTGATCTTCTGGTTTTTGTGTTGTCAAGGACGTGTGATTTCTTCAGGTGGTACTGTATTTTTTACAAGCTCAGGCAAATACGACACACTGCTAGATTACAATAAACAAACAAAAGAAACCCAAGACCTTGTTCATTCTAGAGAAGTAGTGAAGTTGAGTGTCTAGTTTGCACCATTTCTCTCTTGTTGGAGTAAATGCTGTATTTCTAGACCCTTTTTTCTGTGCCAAAGACTTACACATGCAGTTTCTTCTTTTGCAGACAGACATTTGGGGCATAGCTAGAAATACTGCTTGCCATCTTTCATCTTCTTAAAACTGCCCAAAAAACAGGGAAGTAAAAAGAAGTAGACTAAGGGAGAATACAGGAAGACAAATCAAGTTCCAAAACACAAATGAAGACTTCTTCAGCAGGAATGCCTAAAACTTTGCATAGGTTAATAAACTAGGGCTGAGAGAGCAGTGATGCCCCAGATGATGGTCATCCCTCCTGTACTGTAGCCCCGACTGCATGGTTAGATAGATGACTGGGTGCTCTTTGTGGTGACAGTGCTGTCAACAGGCTGACATCGTGTTCCCTTGTGTTTTTCAGCTGCCTCAGGAGATGTGCAGACCTACCAGATTCGCACTGCCCCTACCAGCACCATTGCACCAGGCGTAGTCATGGCATCCTCTCCAGCACTTCCAACCCAGCCGGCAGAAGAGGCTGCACGGAAGAGAGAAGTGCGTCTAATGAAGAACAGGCATGTACATCTAGATCATTTTTTTGCCAGTCAGCTTTGCACAGAACTAGTGTTAAGCACTAAGGATCCTGGTCTTTCTTAGCCATTTTATGAAATGCTTTCTGAAGAATTTGAGAAGCACATCTGCTAATGCCGTGTATTGTGACTATGAAACCTTAAGTAAAAGTGTCAGATTCATTCTGTGGGGTGTGTGAATTTGTTTGTTGCCATATAATTGGTGAGAGACTTGTTTGACTGCAGATGTGTTCTTACAAACACTGAGGTAAGTTGATTTTTTTTAGGTAAGACGTTCATGTAGTTTCCTTTCTTGGATTCTTTAACTTAGCTTTCTGCATGCATTCTCCTTGCTGCTGGCCTGCCTGCACTCTTCACGAGTGCTTTCTTGATTGTCTCACTTGTTCCCTTTAGCTGCTTCCCCTTTGGGTTTTATTCTCTGGAGGGAGAAAGACTTAAGGAAAGGCTAAACGAGCAGCTACTCCTTTTGAAGTCTTGTGGAGCCAGTAGTGGCAGCAGAGGGGCTGAAAGAGAGGGAGAGAGAGGAGACTTTACCCTGTAGGATTTCATGTGTGAGGAAGAAGAGCCAAGGCTCCTGGGGTGGGGCTTGGTGGAGGCAGCAAAGGAAGGGAGCAGCAGAGAGAAGGTGGGCATGATGCTCCTTAGGCCTATGCTGTGGGAGAGGGTGGGCCTTGAGCTGACCCATCACACCAAGCTTGAACTCTGTCTGCAGGCCACAGATTTGAGTCTGTATGTTACACTGTGATGCTGGGAAAACAGTGCTTCCCTCCCCTCTCAGGAGGAGAAACCCCATGAAAGCACTGTTTACTTCATTTGTCAGCCTGAAAAAACTGTTACGTTGTACAGGTGCATTTATCTTCTATAGACTGCTGAGCTGTGAACACAGTAGAAAGTTACATGAGCAGACCCAATGCTTATCTGAGGGGTTTTAATTAAGTAAATAATGCTGAACAGCAGAGTTCACTTTTTTTAAAGGTTTTTATACAGAATGCCACCCATCTCCCCTTTTCATGTATTTTTCTGATACCAATGAATAGTAGATGTCAACCTTTCAGGCTCTGCATTTGAGAAAAAATTAATTAGCATTCTGAATCCCCTCATTTAGTCAGCAGTCTTATTCCAGTAAAAGAAAGCTTTTGTGTTTGGGAAAGCCAAGAAAAACAATAGGGAATTACCCCCACTTGAGTTAAATTGACAGCTTTTGCAACAGTATCATGTTGCATGTGATGCTTTTAGCCTGCCAGCTTAATAGATACTTGCAAATCTAGGCTCCATAGCAAAGCAGGGGAAAGGGATAGAGAGAGGCAGATGGTGAGGTGGTACTTATTGGAGGATTATAGCGTAAATATTCATAGATATTATTGTGCAAATTTTCTGTGTAAATTTTACATTTTAAAAGCTCTCTTGTAATTCAGGATAACTCTAGCTGTTCATAATGAATAACTCATGCATGCAGACTTGAGGTGGCTTAATATACAACCCAAGCTGGCTCAAAAATTACAAAAAGAAGGAAAAAGTTGTCACCCGAGAAGACAGGTTAGTAGTTTGCACTCGGAGAAACTTCTTGATCCAGTAGTACTTAGTCTTTTGGTGACACAAGTAACAACAGCCCAATATGACTTAAACTCTAAATGTTGCACATGGCCCACTGGAGTGCTGCAGGCATGTGAAATTGTATTTTTAGGAGTGACAAATGGACACCCGAGTCCTTTCAAGGCTTACAAACTAGATTTTCTTCATCCTGTCTCATTTGTGGAGCTGAATTTCAAAAACTAATTTTAGAGTCTTCTTACAAGGTGGGTCCCAGAACAGATGTTCTTTTTTACCTAGTACTACAACTACTATTTATCTCATACACAGAAGAACTGGGTTCAGTTTTGTCCTCTCATTTCCCAGAACATTAACTGTGTCACCAGTCTATGTAGTATTTGCAATGAAGGGATACTCAGACTCTCCTTTTGAAGCTGCTCTGCTTTGTACCTAAAGGTTCAGGGGAAGCAAAGCCTGTACATTTACATGTATCTGCAGTGTGTGGCTTTGACAAGCTGCATTGCTGGAGGAGAGCCTTCTCATCCACACACAGCATTTAGCCTTGTGCTTACTTTGCACATGGGTACCATTACTACTGCTGTGCAGGATAGCTTCTGCCTTGGTGTTACTGCCTTCAGGATGCTCAGCAGCACATTAACATTCAGGTATTTTTTCATTGGTGTTCTTAGTATGTTACCAAGTTAACTACAGGCAGCTCATCTCTACAAGCAAGCGTTAAAAGTTTGACTGTCTCAAGATCTGGTTCAGCATATTAACACTGGCACACCAGACAAGGACTAAAGAGTGATACGGTTGCTAGTTTATTTTGGGGGGGGGTTTTGAGTCATTTATATCATTGCATTGACATAAACATTATTAATGAAATTAAAGTATTGCTCAAGAGGAAATATATGAATGCTCTAAACACAGCTTTTTTTGCACCAGTTGAACATCCAGACCATTAGTATTTGGTTGGACTGCAGCAAAGGGAGGAGTTAAGGCTATGAAGAGATTAATAGGTGAACATTGGTCTTATTCATGTTTTTATTATTCATCTGTTATTACAATAAAATGAATTAAATCACTGCAGCAGCATTCAACTCGGCCTAAAGGCTCCTGAAAGCAGAGTTTTGTCATAGAGTAGGATCCTTTTCTCACAGAAGCAGAATTTTATTGGTGTTGACTTACTGGGATCTGCATGTTGAAATGTTCTGTGGATCTTGAGTGTTATGTGATTTGTGAGGAGCAATTGTTATGAACGCAGCAGTTTTTCCTAACTTGTATTTCTTAACAATACAGAAAGCAGTACTAGGTAAAAGTTTGACCTGAACACTTAAGTAGGCCGTGTCTTCAAGTGATTGTTCTGGATTTGAATGGCCTTTTTTGCTTTGCAGAGAGGCAGCACGTGAATGTCGCAGGAAGAAGAAGGAGTATGTGAAATGTCTAGAAAATCGAGTGGCTGTGCTTGAAAACCAAAACAAGACACTGATTGAGGAGTTGAAAGCACTTAAGGACCTTTACTGCCACAAATCAGATTAATTTTGGATTCCCATTTTCACTTCTCCAGGTGGGATAAAGACTGGTTCTGGCTATACCCAGAAAGACAAAGTAAACTTTTTATTTTCTAAACATTTCTTTTTTTCTATGCGCAAAACTGCCTGAAGCAACTACAGAATATACTTCATCTGTGCTTTGCATCAAACTGTGAATGTTCAAGTACTTGCCTCCACTTCTCCCCCTACAAGATTATTTTCATCATCAATCTCAGCGTGAAGAAGAACAGGCTTCTTTCTCGTCTCCCCATCCTCTTCAAGGAGTAACAGTGGTCACTTGGGAAGTTACTGTGGGGAGGGTCCTTTTGTAATGATTTCAAGAATTTGTGCTGAGCTCTTTCCATTGCCTTAGAGACAGAACCACCCCAGCCTCTTGGTCCAGAGAACTGTGGGCCACATACGTGGAGCGTGCATGGTGCAATGAAGAAGCAATGTTTGCCAAATCGATTCCACATACTCATTATGAACTATAAAAATACACAGCTAAGCAGCATGCCAAATGAAAGGCATTTCACAGTCACATTCTTGGTGTGGAGATAACATACTTTTTTCAAACTAGCCCAGGAGGGTTTTGGTTTGTAGGCTGTATTAAACCCTCCTGGACTAGTAAAAACTTCCATACCTCAGAAACAAATGCATTGAAATGAGCTCCACTGCTCAGTTCTTGCTTCTCAAAGCTTATGTGTGCAAGTGTGTTCAGCATTCTGAATGCACAAAAAGCTAACTCCAACTTCATAGGATATTGTTTGGGAAATGATATTTGGATGGGAGGGGAATTCAGAATAAAAAAGGTACAATAGTGACATTTTGAAAACAGTCATGTAGTAAGCAAGGGTAACACATGAAAGCACTACCTATTTGTATGCAGAACAATTAAGCAGTTGAAGCATGGCCAACTCCACATATGTACTCCCTGATGACAGTATAGGCTGTGTCCCAAGTCCTTTCAAGCAGTGAGGCTATTTCTATTTCCCTACCACTGTCTCATGTAGT
Source organism: Athene cunicularia (assembly GCF_003259725.1). Classification (NCBI taxonomy): domain Eukaryota; kingdom Metazoa; phylum Chordata; class Aves; order Strigiformes; family Strigidae; genus Athene; species Athene cunicularia. The sequence goes on from NW_020799108.1 coordinate 3,362,296, forward strand.
GGAAATTATTGTACTCAACGGAAGCATCAACCTGGTTTGATAGATTCTTTTTCAAGCTTTGAGGCTGCCTTCCATATGTAAATTGCAGTATGACAACTACCAGGACAACCTCAAATATTGAAGAGGACTTCAAACACAAATATTCCAGCTTCTGCTTCGCAAGGGACAATATTATTTGTTTGAACCTGGCCAGGCTAGCTAAATTCTTAATTTATTTGGAGGATTTTTTTCATGTAAAGAAAGGATTAGATTTACCAAGTAACTTATTCCTGTGAGTAATATTACTCATGTGCCTCAGATGTTTGCAAGATCAGATTTTTTGTGTGCACTGATGAAATGTGATCTTCCCCAGATTTTCATTGTTAAAAAGGTAGTTCATGTTTAGAAACAACTCTGTACTAAGCATTAGGACTTCCTCAAAAGAGTCATGCTCAAAAAGAACCAAAAAATAACATCAAGAAGTCATCAGAAGAATGTGTCAGAAAGAACCATGTGCAGTTTGTTTATTGGCCCTCTGAAGCCAGTCTTGATATATTAACTTGGATCATTTGGTGGCGTAAGTTTATTTGGGCTTCTGGTCAAACTTCTATGTATAGAGACGTATGAATAAGACTCTGGTCTGTACTAACGCCTTGCCTAGCAAAGTATTAGCTAATATTTTTTTCCCCTTCACACTATCTGTTTTTAAGATAAATTTCAACTGTACAATCAGATAAATTAAGATAAAGTTAAGATAAATTTTATTGTACAATCAATGTGACATTATAAGAAGAACATTTGGAAGACTCTGGGCAGTTGAGTCTCAGCTAAGCAGTATTAAATGTTACAGTTTTCTCATTTGAAAGGGCATTCAGTTTCCAAGAGACTTTAAAAGGAGCAGGGTTAAACTTACAGCATTATTGTTGTATCTGGACTTATCAATGAATTCAAATTACTTTTGTATTTCAAGAAGAAACTTATGTTCAAGTATTAGAATTATGAAATAATTCATTTTCACAAGTTTTGAGAGGGTGTATAAATGGTCTATTTTTATCTGCCATAGAGAATTGATTTTCATGGTTTTATTTAAGGAAGAAAAGTTACTAGTTTAGCAATGCAAATTTAAATAAGACTCTAAATTCTCAGCAATGCTTTTATAAAAATTGTCTGATTCTTAAAGTCAGAGAATACATACAACAGTTACCAGTGTTTCAGAACTAGTGCTGAAGTAGTACTGTTGATAACGCGGGAGTCATTCTTGTAAAACATGAAGCTCGTGATGTCCTGATTTACACAGTCATACGGAATGGTTCCTCCAACTTTGAGAAACACAGAAGAGGCTGTACATGCCTACATTAAGGCTGTTTCTTTTGTAGAACCATCCATATGCAAAAACTTGAGTTTTTGCAGTGAACCCAGATGAGGCCAGCCGTGATCTGAGAGCTGTTCCTAGTGGGCAATGAGCAGTGTCTAGCGCTTGCTGCTAGCCACTCAGCACAAAGCCTGGGAGCTGAATGGACCAGGGACCCTAAAGTGGTACCCAGATGGGGTTCTTTTAATACAGGGTTGGTGCAAATTTGTGCAGCAGTGTGAGGAGAACTGTTAACCAGTTTGTCTGTACGTGGTCTGCAAGTATGTAGATTTAATAGTTTAGACCTTACTAGCAAATGATGTTTCACTAAGAAAAAGAACGTTATTTTAAAGTACGTAGGGATCTGCAAGAATCTTTATTTATGCTGCACTGAGGATTTAGGGGCTGGGATTTATTTAATGGAAATTTTAAATGACAATAATAAAAAATGTACTAGACCAAGTACAGGGCTGGCTAGGGTTACCCATACATGCTTTACTATTCATATTGACCCAAAAAGGAAAGAATATGATACAGGAATCCGTTCATATGTTACTTACAAAGTAGTGAGGTTGGGGTAATCAGCTTCTATAAACTAAGGCCATTTGGAAGTAGGATGGAAATTATGCTGGCAGGGGGGGAGGGAGGGTTAGTTTTATATCTCACAGTTGTGAGTTTTCAAGAATTGATAGCCTGTTTTACCTGAAGAGAGGGTTAGAAAGGGCTAGATCCATTATGTTCATAATAAACAAGAATTGATTTGAAATATAATTTTTGTAATGTCATTATTTTGCAAAACAACAGCACCGATCAGGCAGTTAAGATATTGTCAGAGGTGCTCTTTTAATTTAGATATTCTTGGAAAATACATATGTATAATATATGTACATATATATATATATACACACAGTATATAATCTACAGCTCTGAGAGCTTTTAAGTCAGGAATGCTGAGTATTATAGTATATGGAGGTCAGAAAAAATTTTTACTTTTCTGTGTGTGTCTGGGTGTGTGTGGATGTGTGCGCGTGTGTGAAAGCTTCCCCCTGCCCCCCAGTAGTTCTGGGCTGCATTATTCTAGCGCTTATTACTGATTTGTTTTGTGCCGTTTCTCAGTTATGCATTTTCAAGAATTTTATTTCAACTTTCATGCCTTTTGTGAGGTTTGGTTTTGTTTTTTATTGATGGAGATTTTTGAAATTATGTAAACAGTTGTTCTACAACAACCACCACCCCCCAGAATAATTCACGTTTGTGCTTTCTTTCTTTGGCAGCTATATATCAAAGGCAAAACAATTGGAAGGGTTGTTAAGGTGTTATTTTCTGGTTCCACTGGTAAGACTTCTGGTTTTCTCCTGGGGTAGTGGCGCTGCATTTTTATTTAAGCAGTGATTTCAGCAGAATCAGGTAGTTGCCAGCACCATTGCTTGTATCTGAAAGCACAATTTTAGCCTGTGATGCTCGTCAGGACTGTACAGACACCTGAAGGTTCTGGCTATTCTATAGTTGGCATTTGAGTTGTAGACCACTGTCTTCTCTGGTACTTGTACATTGATCAGAAAACTGGTGGGGCGTTTGGAATCATTAAGAGGCTCAGGAAAAAAAAAAAAAAAAAGTTAGTTTTAATAAGGAAAAACAGCCCTGATAGTTTCTGATCTAAATTTGTACTACAGTTTTTTTTAAATCTGGGCTTCCAGTAGACTGCACCTGCAAGTAGTCATCTGTTAGTGAAAACTGGCCTCTGCTTGTTTATTTTATTTTTGGTTTAATTTATGACAGACAGCCAGTGCTTTTTGTGGGTTAAAGACGTCTCCCCATCAAAGCAAGTTCAATATCAGTGGCTGCAAATCTATGACAATACGTAAAGGATTTCATTGGTTTTCTAAGACCCTTTTTTTATTGTCATTTTTTTCACCCTCAAGCTGGTTAGTGATGTAACATTTGCCAATGATCTAACCAAAAGGTCATGTATTTATTTTTGTTACACTATATTCTTTGTAAATGTTTAATTAAAATGTGCACTTTTTATAAAAAAACAAAAAACAAAAAACACAGAGCAAAAAAAATTAAGAGCAATTGGGTGTGCTTGAGAAGCTTCCTGGTGCAACTGTTGTAATCCTGCTGCCTGCACACAATTCACTCCTCTGCACACAGCAGTTGACTCCTTCAGAAATTTAACTTGCTGATTAGCACCTGGCATCCAGCAGGCATTACTTCAAAATGGCAGGAGATCTGAACTGGCAGAATTGAAGACGAAAGAATTAAGTGTGTGGTGTCTCAGAGCAGTATGTATAGGATGGATGTGAAATTATTTTTAGAATGGAACTAGTTCAGCGATCCCAATGGGGAAAGGGAGGTTAATTTGGAAGGAAAGCTAAACTATTTTTCAGCCACTTTATTCCCCTTTTCTTAATTTGAGATTTGGCTGCAGATTTTACAAGCTGCATTCCAAGAAAATAAATCCAAAGGCTTTCCAGTTCTTTGACACCAGGAAGCAAAGGTACACTGGCAATGTGTCACCCTGCTTTAAAAGATTTAAAAAAAGTACAGCCACCTTTCTTTTGCAGGAACAATGATAATTTAGCTATAACCCTGAAATCTGTCACTGTAAGCAGGTTTTCAAAGCATACAGTACACTGATGGGTCTCTGTACTGTGCCTGGGAACTCATTTCCCTGAGCTCTTGAGTTTGCTAGCTGTAAAAGACACTGATTTTGCAGAAACCTGAATGTATCATGAAGCTCAGTTGGTCTGGGAGGAGCCAGACTGATGAAGAGAAACAGGGTGCTGAAATCTGATCTACTGTGTGCTTGTGACAGGTTCAGGTCTGTGGATGGATATGGCTTAAATCTGTACATCTTTGGAGAAAAGGAACCAGATCCAGTTGGCAAAGAGTGTTTGCATTTCAAGTGGTTTGCCTTGGAATGTGGTTTTTTAAAATGTATTTAAGCTCTGCCCCGCAGAGACTTGCTTGTGCTAGTTTGTGTAGGACAAATTGAAGGCAGTGGCCTGTTTGCATTCTGGTACTGCAACTGCAGTTTGTTGAGTTCAGGTGTCACTTCCACCAGCGAGAAGCAGGAGAAGCCAGCTGTCCTCAGGAGCTGTGTGCCGGCAGGGAAGGGGCCAGGGACAGACTGTAATCATATGCCGCTGGCACACTTCGTAAGCTGACCACTTACTGTACTCACGAGTTGGGAGCAGTCGGTTCACTCACTCAGCCTCAGCTATGTATTTCTTTAAATTAGGGGATAGCTGAGTGAGAGCACGGGGAAGGAAGGCCTTGAGCCGGTTAGTCATCTGGAAATGGCCACTCTTAAGAACTAAGGATGTTCAGATGCTCTCCACAAATTGTGTTTTTTCCAGGTGCCACTCCATTTTTTTTGTGTGTAATGACATTTATTTATATTAAAACATTAATTTTAAAAAGCTCTAGAACTTCGAGTTTGTATGAGATTTGAAACTGTGCTGCTTATATGACCTTCAAGGGATGGGATGGGGAACAGGGCAAGAAGAGGTGCTAGTTGGCAGCCAGCCCCTCCACAGACTTGTCCACAAATTGGTTGTTCAATTAAAAAATCAGTTATTTCTACTCTGGATTTGTAATTTGAAATTGTTTTGGAACAACGTTTTTCAGGGAAGCTTCCAGAGCGAGGGTTGTTATTATTCTCCTTTGTAATGTAAGCTGGAAAGAGTAAGTTCACCTCATCTGCATTTCTGATTCTTTACCCAAACCATGTCAGCACAGAACAGGGTATTTGAACTTGACTCCCACATACTTGTGGAAGTTAAATACTAAATGAAAATCCATTATTGGGGGAAAATAAATTCTTATTTACATCTCCCAAAAAATCTAGAAACATCCCTGTTGTGGTTTTTTTTTTTTACTTTATTTTTGTGCTTTATCTGTGTTTTTTAAAAAAAAATTGTACTGGGTTATAATGCATTTTATTAACACTATGTACATACTAGATGCTTTGTGTTTCAGAATGGTAGTAATTGCTTTGTATATTAAAGTGATTCTTGTGAATTTGTGAATTATTGTCATAAAGAAGTGCTTTTTCTTACTGTAACCTTTGTGGTATAAACTGTCATAACTCCCTTTTTACACAAACATGTGCAGTCACATAAACATGCTTTAAAAAACTCTACAAGTCTCTTTTTTGAGCAGGATGTGCCATTTCCACTAATTTAGTGGCAAATGGTAGCTAGACAGGAATATGGGAAAAGGTATGTTTTAAGCAGACTATGGTGTCCTTTCATGATCTGTGGCCTGCTGTAAATATTCATGAACTATTTTCCCCAGAGGGAAGGGTTTTTTAATCTTAATTAGATTAGTGAGAGCTTAAGTTTTGAAAAACTTAACCTTCCTTTCTTTTCCACTTTCTCTTCCCCTTTTGATATTTTTAAACCTGCTTTCCAGTATCCATTCTGGTGGCAGTTAGTTCCATTGTTTAATAATGTGAAATACTTTTCCCTTTCGTAGTTTAAATATGATGTCTTTTTCACTTTTAAGCATTCCTGTAAACCATGTACTGCCGATGTTAATAACAGAGCAGAACAGAAGGCAGCAAGCACTGCAAGGATCACAACCCAATTATGTAATCTGCAAGGCTGGATCCAAACACTGGGATGAAAGCCAGAAGAACAAATTCAGCACTGAGGTAAACACACCTCCAGTGAAATCAAGGGGAAGAAGTGAGGTCAGCTCATTATGCCTGGGATTTTGTGCGTTTTCATAATGCCATTCACATACTTGCTCAGAAAAATCTACATCTCAGTAATGAGGGAGAATCACAAACGGGTTAGTCCATGAGATAAAAACGCAGTTTGGCTTGAATTTCACACTGAAAAGAATCAGGTAACACAGATCCATGTGCAGTCAGTAGGTCAGCTGGTAAACCTTACTCTTCTGACACTGCTGCACCTTGAAGCTCTTTTGTCCATAAAGTTTAATTTCATACTCCATAACTTGATATTAATCAAACATGACTTCAGTTGCAATGACACTGTAGAAGTTTGTTCCCCTGCAGAATGGCATGTTTCAGGGATGGTTTCACAATCTCACAGCATGTTCACACCTTATCTGGTCACTTCCTTGTGACTTGGATCCGCTCCTTAGAGTGAGTATTTTATTTCTCAAGAGGCTACTTATGCATTGCCCCACTACTCAGGGACCCATGTCCAAACACATCCTCCCTACAGATGAGTTTACATCATCTGTTACAAAACTGGACCACAGCAATGGAACCACCCAAAAGAGAATCGCACTGACTTCTCTAGTGCGGGGATGAACAGGGTGACAAAGTGCTTGGGCAGGGTGTTAGTGTAATTGCCAAACAGACGCTGTAACATTACTGTACATCACCTTGAGCTAGAGCAGAACTCAGCTGGGACCAATGGGTCAGGACCCCAGAGTTTGCAGGTGTCATCATGGAGGGCTGCGCTACGTGTGCTCACTCACCAGGCAATTACACCTCTGCTGCATCTGTCCTGCGTGTCTGGCATGGTTCACTCCCAACATCTCCCTGAAGCTAAGTGTGATGGGAATATAAAAAAGCTGCAAAGCCCAACTGGGACAACAGAAGGCACTGCTCACTGCCTGGTGCAGGTGGTTGCTAGCACTGCCCAGCAGGAATAGGCTATAGGTTTCAGCTGAGTTATGTTCTCATGGTTGATGCCTGCCCCTAAACACTAGCTTAAAAAGCAACCAGAACATGTGTTTGTGGTGGTGGCCTATCCACAATATTCCTGGGTCTGGTCTCCCGAATCTAAAGGAGTGCCCGCACCCCAGTAGCAGAGGTGTCCCCTTGAAGGAGTGCTGCTTGCTGAGCTGGGGAGGGGCCACCAAGAGCTCAGCTGTGCAGGGCAAGGCACCCGCCTGAGCTGCCAGCGTCATCTCACACTTCTCTTTGCAAGTATTTACTTACAGGCAGTAGCACTGCTTCAGCCTTCAAACGTACTCCCTCGGGCTTGCATACAGCTGCTGTGCAACAGCAACACAAGCAGAAGCAGCCAGGCCTGGTCTCTTTGGCACATGCCTGCTCTCACAGGAAAGCTATGGGCTGTAACAGCAGCAATGGGAAAACAGACACTGCAAGCTGCTAAACAATTAGAGATGCAATTAAACTAATTTGTTTTAAAAGTACAAAAATTTTGCTATCGTCAAAGCAAGGCCTGCAGCAAAGCCCCCTTCTTAACAGCATGTAGGTTGCTGCACTAGGCTTTATTCTGTGCTATTCAAGAAAGCTTTTGGGGGATGTTCCTACTATGGCAACAGCACAAGCTGCTAAGGCTGTCAGCATTGCAAGCTGCAGCCTCTTGCGAGGGCCAAGCACAGCCAGGTAGGAGGCTTTCCCCATGAACCAAACCACATGCACTCACAAGCCCAAGCACCCAGCATGCAGCTTTCCGCCAGCTCCCGCCTCGGGGCGGGGGGGGGGAGCTAATATACGGTGACCACAGACGAGCTCTGAGACAAGGAAACATCAGTGGGGAGGAAAAGGAAGAGGAGTGGTGAAAGCTTAAAGCCAGAGAGAGAGTGGGGAGAGCTTGTAATTTTTTTTAACCATGGCTCACCCAGTTGATAGGACAGAAGCCGTGTCTGGCACATTAAAGCTAATATCATGTTCCAGTTTTAATTAAAGGTGCCGTCTTCCTTCCCTCAAAAGGACTTAAACTCTAGTCTCAGACTGCAAATTCCCAGCCAGCTGCGTTAAGTACTGTTTTAGTGACACCATGTGGCTTCTGAGGATACTGTTGTACGCCAGTGTTTCAGAGCAGCAACTCAAGCTGAGTCCAGAGCCAAGAAGGAATTTAGCTGAAAACACGAGAGAAGCACCAGGGATGAAGCACAAGATCTCTGGGCCTCATTGATGAGAGCTGTAGTGATAACTGTGTCATTTCCCGATTACAGTCTGCACATCACTTCTGGACCACAGACCTTCGGCATCTTTTCCAGTCAGGAAATCTGAAGGAAGTCCTAACGTCCATGGCCCAAGCAGCTGCTGGTGTTTGCTCTTGCCAGTGCCAAAGACATGCGCACACTGAAAGCCCGAATCTGACCCTGGGGCTTTGTAAGTTAAGTTTAAAGAAAAAAAATGCTCCACATTATAGCAATTCCTGCATTTAGAAGCGTACCCATCTTTCTATTAGTCCATTGTTTTTGCCAATTTCATTCTTCCACCACTAGAAAGAGAAGAAAGTCTGCTGCTGGTGCGAGCCAAATTCCAGGCTGCAGCATCTTTCACAAAGAATCTTGTGGGATAAACACACAGAGATGTTTTTACAGTCTCGAGGTAGCATCTAACTACCACTGTGCACAGAAAGCACACTGAAATCTAGACACTGGCCCAAGGTCCCAAGTAATACAAGAATAAATACTCCCTCAGCTACAAAGCCTTTATAGCAGCACCCTTTCCTCTACGTAACAGCTCTGAGATAGAATGAGCCACAAACAAAGGCAGTAAGTAGAAAATTATTTAGCACTACTTTGAGAGTCAAGGACTGATTTGATATTTAAAGAACAGTTTGAGTCTCCTTGTTTCACTTTCTCTGCTGGCACATGTGGATGTGTATCTGGTCCAAGAAGCCTTGATCTGTGCGAGGGAAAGTTATCTTGTTAAAGACAACCCAAGAACCACGACTGCTTCAGTATTGCAGGTAGAGCCTCCATACTTGCAAGTCAGGTAAAAAACACCACTGATTTCTAAGTTGAGCTTACTCTCCAATATTGATTCTCAACCCACCCCCACCCCCACACACACACACAGAGATCTTTTAGTTTCCCTATGCCTCTTCAATTCAGCAGTGACAGCTATACAACAGCTTTATAGCAGCTGCCTTTGGTTTTGCCGTTTAAGTGGATTCTTTCACCATAACTTTCAATATGGAGAAGGCCTGAGGAGTTAAAGCATTTAAAGCTGGAGTCTTAGTTTATATTTCACCCACTTTTACTTTTCTAGAGTTAAGGAAGTGATAAAGGGAAAAAAAAAAAAACCACTCTATTTCTGAGTTCCCCACAGAAAGGTTTGATTTTAACCAACAGGTCTTTTGATGACATTTTTGATAACTGGAGATTTCTGCAACTTAAATCAGTTTCAAAAATTACATTTGATAATAAGTCAGTGGAAGACCCTACACAACTCTACTGAGAAATGAAGCAGAGGTTTAATATGCAGAAGTACAATCCTTGCTGTATCAGACCAAGTGATTGGACAAGACCATCGGAACAAGAAGCCAGTGAAATAACACAACTGCAATTATATGCTTAGGAACAAGTGTATTGAGAGTAGAAACAAGGGGAGGATTGAACAGCATTTACTAACAAAGCACAGAGTCAAAAGTCATCCTTGTGACTACCCCTCTGTGCTTTGTAGATATGAACATCCTTACTGGAATCATAGTGGACCTCATATACAGAGAAACGGCCTCTCAGCATCTTCAAGAATTTGTGATCCCGTTCATAGCGGATGCGACAGGAAAGAAGAATGACAGTTTGCTCTGAGCACAGGTGCTCCAGCGTCTGCAGCAGTTCTGCAAAAGTTTCTTCCAGATAAACAATGTCTGCACCCAGGATGAAGTCAAATGCGCCTGGAGGGAAGTTACCCAGGTCTTTTCCCCAAGTCAGTTCCTTCACCACAGCTCTGGGACGTAGTTCAGAAGGTAGGTTAGCCTGCACGTTTGACTCCAGGAATTCCAGTGCTGCCGCCCTGTCTGTGATGGTAACACGAGCACCTAAGCAGTACAGGAGTATATGTCTCAGACAAACAGTCCATGTCCATAAATACAGCAGTTGGAATACAGTGCTCTAAGTCAAGCAAGCTCCTTAGTTCCTGTTAAATATTAACAACTCCCCTGAGCTGCCTGATTAAAAACAAACAAACAAAAGAACAAAACAAGCAAAAACCCCACTATCTACATACATCCTACCTTTCATCAGTCACTTAACAATTTAAAGTTTACTCCACATGAAGATTAATTTGGGTAAGGAACCAAAAGTGTTTTCTGGAGCTTTTTCTTAGTACATGAAAGTAGAGGACTTACTTTCTGCCTTTACATAGGTGACAACAGAGTAAATTACAGAGATTGTTAAAATTAACCTGCTCCAATTCCGTATTTGTTCAGCAGGGGAAAGGCAGCTAGAGAGCCTCTTTCACAGGTCAGACAAAAGCTATGCCTGTGTGATTTTGCATGGCATGATTGTACTTTGTCAAACTGTTTTGGTTTTATTATTTCAATAGGCACCTTCCACAGCCACTAGAGCTTTGAATGAATTACAAAGTTAACCTGGGACAGTTAGCACAGACTTAACATAGCACCCAGTCCGCACCTCAGCCACAGAGACATCACAGGCAAACGACTTCATTTCTCCAGACCTTGGTCTCCCTGTCTGCAAGACAGGCTAACAAGGTTTACGAAAGCTCAGAGTGGTTTCTGTCTGTAGCTTTATCTGTGCTGCATAAGAGGACAAGTGGAAGATGGCAAGCACAGCACTTGCTCCCTGGGGTAGAATAGCTGCAGAACTGAATGCTGCTGAGCTGAGTACCATGGTAACAGGCATCAGCCTTAAGAGGGTCCCACCATAAAGTAAACTGCAGTGGCACCATTGCTACAATAAATAACGCAGCGGGCTCTGAAGTCTAACAAGAAAGGAAGATGACTCAGACAAGAAACATCACAGTTCACGTATGTAGCTTTGGTGTTAACTTCTATACCAGACATGTAGATGTGAAAGTGCCAATTTTACTACAGTTGTAAATTGCTTTAAACAAACAAACAAAAAAGCTCTTACCTAACAATGTGGCCACTATTCCCAGCAATCCAGTTCCGGCTCCCAGCTCAATCACAGACCTATCCCTGAGATCAATACTTCCCATCTCCAGATAAGCACACAAGACAACAGCCTAAACCAAGAGACAAGGGCAATTAAGCACAGAGCTCATTTCAATCAGACTGAACACTGGCTGATTTACACTGAGAGAGGTGGTTATGGGAAGGGTTGGGCACTTCAGGTCTGCAGCAAGACTTCGTTCAGCCCTTCTCTACCTCCTGTACGCATGTGTGGTCTTTTATGAGTTTTATAGAGGACAGGCAAAAGGAAAAAAGATCCACAGAGGCTACAACTCAGATGTGGCAACGCTGCTTCATGAATCCCCATAGCAGGAAGCAGAAGGAGTTGCATTTGGAAAGGAAAAGGTGGAGGGTGTCAAACACTGGTGAATGTACACAGTACTGCAAAAGTCCAGTATAAGGCTGCATAGTATCTTGTGTGGTATTTCAAGAGGTTACTGCCCAACACTGGCATGCCATCAGGAAGGACATAGGGAAAGTAAAGTAATAACACTTCCATCTGTTTGTATCTAATGTATCTTGCATTTTACAGAGACCTCGACAAGGCGCACTCTCGGTAGCAAATTCTGTCAAAGCCCATGTCAGGAAAGGCCAACAGTCCTGTGCACCAGCTCAAGGAGCTTGCTAAAATTGCTCTGCTTGTTCGTTCAAGCTAGAGGTAAAAGTGCAATTTGTGTGTTTCCCTCCCAAATAGAGACCTGACTGATGGAAAGCCCTCGGATTCCTACAGCAGTACTGTGACCGACTGCCCTGCAGCCTTGGGCCTGCCACAAACCCTTCTGTTTTGGATGGTTCTTATCCCCAAGATAAAGTCTATCGGCAGTCCTTCCTAACGCTGCAGGCAGCAGGATCCGTGCTGTACTCTGAAGGGCGTTCAGCAAACATCAGCGTCCACTGTTAAGAAATGGGTGAGAGTTCTGTGAGTTATTTGGAATATTTCCTGTATTTTGGCACCGGCTGTGGAAGGTTTAAGGTGGCCCGCTTCCCCTGCAGTCCTCCAGGATCTCATAATTG
>NW_020799108.1:3374537-3386012 GCF_003259725.1 Athene cunicularia
GCCGGGCATCACGGGCTTGGCAGCGCGGCGCGGGCACGGGGAGGCCCCGGCCGGTAGGGGCCGTGCCTCTGCTCGTCCCCGGGAGGACCTCTTGCCGGAGGCTGGGCCCGGGACTTATTTTCAGACCTGTGTGCCACGAGGTGCAAAACGCCCCGTGGGACGTCGTCTGCTGTCCCCGCAGCCTCTCTGTGGCTCCCGGCTCCTGGCGTTTGTTTCGGGGCTTTTTGGAAGTCAGGGCAAAGAAAAGGTGCTTGTGCAGCCCACCGGCCTCATCCTCCAGTGCTGGCACGGTGAACGCTGCCTCTGCAAGTGCTCACCACCAGCCTGGGAGCGGCGCCTCAATGGCTGGGCAGCGGCTGCAGAAACACGAGTTCTTGCGCATCTCGGTCAGAGCGTGGACCAGGGCAGTGAAGCCGCAGCTGCTCTTGGCTGGTGGTGTGGCGGGAACGCTCCTGCAGCACTGTTTGTGCATGGGCTTCTCCTTACCTTTGGCTCCGTTTAATCTCTTGTTTGGCAAAACAACACAGTACTCCTCTCCTTTGTGTGTCTCCATCTCCAGTTACTTGAACTTTCTCCAAAGACTGCTAAAGGCCACGGGAGGGCCAGAGAAGCGTCCTGGCAGCACCTCCGCTCTGGCTGCCCTGCGGCAATGCCGCAGGTACTCTGCAAAAAGGTGCAGGACCTCCTGCTGTGCTCCTCAGCGCCTCACGGACAAAGGGCCGGGCAGGGGAGCAGCATCCATCTCCAGTGGCCGTGTGGCTCGGCTGCTCCCAGTGCCTCCACTGACAGGGCAAGGCTGGCCCTCAAAGTTGGGGAGCGTAACGAGCCCCAGAAAACATCCCCACTCTTTCCCACAGGGAGCAGCAAATCTGGCTGGCAGACCAAAGCAAACGTGGTTGCTCTAAAAGCTGTTGGTTTCAGCAGAGTAGCTCAAGATTCATGAAAGTCTTTGTGGAGGAGCGTTACAGGCTGCACAGGGGTAGCAGGAACAGAAGCTTGGTTTTAGGGTTCTGCTACTGTGGGGGAATGGAAACGAGATTTTCGCTTGCCCCAAACCAGTTCATACTTGTCTTATGGCAACTCAGACTTCTCCTTATAAACATGCCAGAGCGGGTGTGATGATTCAGCTTAATGTGGTTTTATGTCCTAAAATGCTGGTCTCTTGCCACTACTGCTTTTGAGAGTTTGAAACTGCTTGTGCTATTATCTTGATTATTTTTTAAATTATTTATATAGACAGTGTGGGAAAAGCAATGAGAGCGATTACACTTGAAATGAGAACTCCGCTTGGATGAGTTTTTGAATCACTTACTCTGTGCCTAAACAAATGGAGGCAAATGGAGGGAAACTCCCGAATGGCACAAAGCTGTCGCTTCCACCTCCTGCACTACATGCCAGTCCTGAGATCTCCAACCGAGATGTGGAGGAGTCTGACAGGGCTCCAGTGCTCCCAGTTGCCTCCTCCACCCCCCCACCCCCGATCATTTTTCTTCCCCTGCAGTATTTTGTAAGACCAGTGGTCTGACTGAATAGCAACTAGAGTGAAAAAAAAGGCTGTATGTGAAAATTTATACATTTGTTCCCAAAGATGATACTGCAGTGAATGCTTTTATCCCAATAACATGTTTTTGTAAGTCAGGTATTCCTGAATATCTTTGGAGCCCAGCAGGTTCTCTACCAATCCTACCCTTCTTTCCAGAACTGTTTTCCTTTCTTCCCTGCTAATGTTACTGTGGCACTGACTTCCATGAGCCTTAGACAGCAGGTCAGAAATTACTTTCCAGATCATAACTGAACTAAAACTATTAAAATGGAAGCAAGTCCACTAGAAGTTCAGTAAGGGCCCTGATTCCCCATATTCATTCTATGCCTATATTTACCCGCTTTTCCCCTTTTCACATTCATTTTCTAAGAAGATACAGTACTCAGGTATTATAGTGACAGAGAAAGAGACTTCGTTTCTTTCACCCTTCCTGACAATAAAAGAGTAAGGAAAACACAACAACAGATAATGGTGGCTAAAACAGTTGCCCAGAAGTAAAATGCTTTTTCTCGCAGCAGGGCTAGAGCTTAGCACAACAGTAAAGCTACAACGTGGCCTGGTTCAGCTTCTAAACACTGCAGAAGGCTGTAAGGACACCTAAGCTGCAGATAAACTTGCAAAGTAGGAAATAGCTGGTTTTAAGGTAAGCAAGAATGACTTAAAGTGTAAAGAAACACCAAGTCCATTCTTATCTCATTCAGCTGCTTGATGGAGCAGACATAATGTGTCCAATTATAAGTAAATTCTGCTACCTCAGATGCAGATAAGCTTTGTTGGGTAATTAAGAAAAAGTGTTCAAGAGCAATGGTCCTTGTAATAGAAGATCAAAGAATCAAGTAGATGAGACAGAAATGAGTACAAATTATTTTGAAGCTATACTAATATACCTCTCTTTTTGAAATCTTCTCTTTCCTGCTTAATATTTAAAATCCTCTCTTAGAAATTAATGTGACAATTCTTTTGATAGCTCTGCAGACGCTGCATGTACCGCATGGCGGTGCATGGATTTTGAAGCCACCCATGATATGGGGAAAATACTGCATCCCTCACGCAGTCTCTGGTTACCAAGGCAAAGGCAGGTATAAATAGAAACTATCTGGGTTTTTTTTAAACTATCTAGAAACCTGTGTTGTTGATAACCCTCTGACAGCAACGCCTTATTCCAAATGGTTCTGTTCTACATTTGTGCAGAAACTTCTGGTTGTACACGTTTAATCCTTTCCTCTCTAAATAAATAGCTACTTCTGGTTGTCATTCCACTGAAATACAGAACCTGTCTTTGAAGTAAAGTTTGGACAAATATCTATTTTGCTAAGAGCTTTCATCAACTAATCGAACCCAAGCTAACACAAAGCTTGGTGGAAAACCTGGAAAAGAAAGTAGTCTTTTCCCCTAAGTATCATCGTAAGTGGCCATTCAAATGACTAGCAGTAAAATGATTTAACAGTTTTTACATTTTCATCCTCAGCAGTAGCTTCCAGATTCTCCACACCAGTGAGATAGATGGGGTGGTGAATCATTTGCTGTTAAATACAAAGGGAATAAACCAAAGATTAATTTCGTTGATGGTATCTTGCAGTTGCAGAATCAAGACAGCCTCAGCTTGAACTGATCTGGATCATCTTTGAGAAAATTCACCCCAACGGCGTGAATTAAAAACCTAAGTTTCTGCAGAAACCGACAGGTTATCAGGAGACCTTATAACTTGCTGCTTCAGCAAGATCCTTGCAAAAAAATGTTAAATATTGAAATATGGTCTGATCTAGCATGTCATTTCCTTTAGACACAGAGTTACATTAAACAATAGAAGTAATGATAAAAAAATACAAAGATGTGTAATTTTGTAAGTGCTTGAGCTGATACGCAGGAAGTTTCTGGAGCCACTGAAGAGGGAATAGTTCCCATCAGTAACATTACATTCACGCCTTCAACCTCACATCTCGATAAACTGTCATACATAATCACCACATTTATTAAAATGTCTTGTTACAGAAAGATCACTTAGCATTTAGTGGAATTATGTGACTGATCTCTCAAAAGACCTTGCAGGTCTGAAAGCTGACATTATTCTGAAGTTTTAATTAAGGAACAAAAAGCAAAATGAGTAAGCTCTTCTTCTCAAGCAACCATTGCAGTTCCAGATGCACTTCATTTGCTGGAAACCTCCTCCACTTAACACTGCACTTTCAGATGTTCACAGACTTTACCCACATCTCCAGTCAATAGGCTTCCAGGCCATGAGATGCCACATGTCGGGTCTTGTGACAGGAGAGTCCCTAAACCACCGAAGCACGACTGATGCGTGAGCGCGCATCGGTGTGCACATGGGGGGATATCAGGAAGGGCTGCTCCAGCAGTGCTCTGGTGAGCGTGGGGCTGTGGTAGGGAAATGAGGGTGCGGTGCTGTGATTCTTCTGCCAGCAGCTTCTGTACTCACTGCAGCTGGTTGATGGTTGTAGGCCAGGGTAACATTGTCTCTGGCACGTGGGATACTAGGGTGGGGTAAAATGCTGGAAAAAACACCATTTTATGGAGTCTTAGTATGGATCTAGAGGCTTAATGTTAGATGGCCAAATTTCTGTTGTGCTCTATAGGTGCAGGTTTACGTAATTGGAGAGGAAATTACACTGCAAGCAACGTGTTGTATTAATTTAAAACTAGTTAACAACTAATTTTAAAAAAATTAAAAACAATTATATGGACAGCCAGACAAAAACTATAGCATCCATACAGATGCAAGAGCATTTGCCTCAGTGCAAAGGTTACCTTTTAATGCCAAGCATAATCCAAGTTTACAAAAAATGTGGGGGTTTTAGTGTTATTTGTAATGGTGCTGACAGTGTTTCTCTTCTCCACTCCTTAGAAGACAATGAAGAAGAACAAAGTGTCAAGTCTAAGCAGTTTCAGATACCTTAAAGCCAGTAGTACGTGCCCATCAGAGCCTCCTTCCAGGCTTTAGTGGTCCAGGGTTGGAATTAAAGCTTTGTAAGTTTGCACTGAACGAACTTGCTGCAGGGCTTACACATGCAATTTGACTTTTCTGAATGAAGTCATGCATCCGTGTTAATGTTTCTGTTAAAACACTGGAAAGCATTCTCCTTCTCCTCATAGGGAATTTGTGTCCATGACCTGCAGTACCAGCTACTTCTAACACTTGGTACATCGGAACAGTAGTTCTGCCAGCTCTCTGCCCACGAGCACACAAAGCACAGCTTTGCAGGCCTCCGTCTTTCTTGGCTTCAGCACATCTTGAATTCTCTTCTCAGGTACTAAGTCTCCATTAACTCTACCTTAGCCTTTGATAACTGAGAAGCTAGTTTTATTTTACCTTAAGGCAAAATGAAGGTAGGATCAGAAAAGAGAAGCTAAGGTAAAGAAACGTTAACTCCCATATGTTTGTGCTGTTGGTATCCCTGCAGTGATCCAGATGCTCACATGCTAGCCAAGAAGCCTCTGCATTGCCTGTAATGACATCTTAGATTGCTGCAGAGGCAAAAGGACGGATTTAATCAATGACACCAGCACTGCAGTCTGTCCATATGCTATGAAGCACAGGCTCCCAGCCCTGGTTTGCATGTATTCACCACTAGCCAAGGGTAATACAGATGATTTTCAGAAATGTGAAAATTTAGGGCTACTAAGAATCCACCTCGTGCATTCTGAGCAAACCTCCTGGTTACTTTTTTCCCCAAAAACACTGGAATTTTCTATTTCCCTAACTACTGTTTTGCTTCAGGCTTTTTCCCTTAAATGGCCATAGTCTTATGTTACTTGTCAGCTTCAAAAGACAATCACGCGTGCAATATTTTTGTCCTGTCAGCTGGTAGTGGATTTCAAAACAGGATGCCTATTTTTCCCCCCATTATTTGCAACAGTGAGACACAGAAGTCTGAGCTTTTGTTTTCAGTTGGTTATACAGGTTCAACCTGGTGATTCATTCTTCCTGTAGCTACGTTTCCAGGAAAAGACAAAGTCCTGGCTCTTCTCCAAGTTATCCATAGACTGACTGCTTGAGAGAAAGATCAGCAGGCACTCCTCCTGCAGCTGGGACACTTTCTAAGAAGGGAGAAATTGAACAAAACACATCCCAAAGCTGGTGCTATTGCCCTGCAGACAAGCAGGGAGGCACATGGCCTTGGAAAAGCACGTGCAGAACTAAGTCAAGGTGAAGATAACAGCAGAATTTACAGGACGTAAGATTCTTGGCCCTGTGAAGCATTTGCAAGGAGCCATTCTCCATGTCTGGGACAGATAGTGACTGTGAAGCTAGATGGCTTACAGAAAATCCTACAGTTAATTTCAAGGATTTTAGGAGACTCTCAGCTTCTTGTTGCAGTTGGTGTGGGCAAGAACATACCCTTGGATTTGGGAATTTTTGAAGAGTCATTATACAGGTAGGAGCTGGTAACTATGGTTTCAGACATCTCTTCTCAGGATTACTGCTGCTCATAGGTGAAGGGAAGCCTGGTTTTGCGTCATGAAGCAAGGGACTACGGGATTGATTATGTGGTTATGAACACAAGTTCTAAGCTTTTGGAGAGGGAGTTAAATAAAATCATTCACAAATCTACCTACAAGTGCCCATCGCAGGAAATGTAAGGACTTGTCTGAGAAGTGGAGTTCCTTTGAACACAAGCAGACAGCAGCTCACATGTAGGGGGCAAACAGGCCAAGAAAAGAGACAGAATTACCTTCCCCTGTGAGCCCACAAGCCAAAACACAGCTGGTAGCACTAATATTAGTCCTGTCAAGCCTGGCAGCCTTTATTTATTATGCACCCTGCAAATAATTATACATACAGTTAAGCTTATAGCTCAGAAGCTGCATTCAGTAGTTGGCAGGGTACGTTCCTCACTGGTATAGATCCTTTGACCTTATTAGACTCACATCTGAAGTGAATCTGGTCCTTTGTATTTTCAGAAAAAATCATAGGTCTTTTTCATCTCCACATCTCAGGAATATGGGTTGCTCCTTCTTCGGCAGCCATCACGGTCTGACTTAGGTTTTGTTTCAGGATCCAGCCTGGCCTTCCTTAAAGGCTGTGTGGAGTTCTCCCAGAGACTACAGCAACTTCCCCAGAGGGCTTAAATTAGGATTCGTTTCCCACATTCTGGAAAGTTGCTTTCCCTTTCGTGAAAATTAAAGCAAACATACTCTCTACCCCACGCATTATTAAAAGTTAAACATGAGCTTGGAGGAGGAATGAAGGCCTGTATAACAAACTTAGTCTTTTTAGGGAATAGTGACATTAAGTGTCAAATTTATAAACTCTCATCGGCTCTGGCATTAACAACTGCTGGAATCCATTTGGTAGTCAGTACCCTTGAGCTATTACTTTGTAGGTTACATTTAGGTCACATTTTCTTTGTGAACACAAATTCAAGAGAATTACTATTTATCTTCATAAAAGCAAGATTCAGGTTGGGGGAAAAAAAAAAAAAAAGCAAACTTACAATACCAGAACAAATCAAAAGCTGCTCTGCTCCTCTCTGTTCCCTAGAAGAAAGATACAGTATGGTTTTGAGGAACAGACCTAGGGACCCTACTGAAGTTACTCCCACCCTTGGTTTCCAGAGAGGTGCATCTTGCCCCGGGCAGCTGTAGGACCTATGTCCCTGCCCTGACAGCATCTGTCCATGCTCTGAGCACTTCAAATCCCTGGTCTGCCCACCGTGGCTCAGGTGGGCACCACCTTGCAAGAAAACCTGCCGTAACAGCTTGCCAGAAAATGTTAATGTCTTCATATTAAGGCATGGCTGCCTTGGTGGGAAATAGCTGCCAGGTGGGAGAGGGGATGCTCTCCCTGAGCTGAGCCTGGCACAGCGTGTGGCTGCTGGCTGTAGTGAAGCTGCAGCTCCCACTGCATCGCTCTGCTCTGTGCTCAGGGCCCAGCCAGCGCTCTGAGACAGGGATATTTTTATGTGCCAACTTTCAGGACAGCGCTGAGACCTGATCCTTCTTCCCCACAGCAAGCAACTGAAACCGGTTAGGTATGCAACTGAAACAATAAAAGAGAGATAATTAAAAAAACCCAGAACACCTTCATTTGAGGATCACAGTCACCTAAAGTTCAGGACTTGGGTCCGTGTCCTCCTTGCCTGAGTTATCCTGGTCGAATGCAGTGCTGAGGCAATGTTCCAATGAAACTAAACGTAATCCCTAAGAGGTTAATTGGGCATGAATGCTCAGTGTTAATCCAAACTACAAATACTGCATGCATTTAAAGCTGAGCAATAAACTGTTTTCTCATCCCATAAGAAAAAGCTTTCACCATCTGAAGAAGTGTTTGCCCAGTGCAGAGGATCTTTCAGTTCTTTCTGATTTGTTTGAATTTCATCTGCAAACATGCAGGTTCGAGCCATGTTCAGAAGAGGCCATAGCATGTGACAAGGCTTATTCCCAAGTGTCTGCCTCTGGCTTGAACTGAGCAAGCAAACACACCCATGAATCCCATTTCCATCACCTTGCAGGTCTCTCTGTCATGATGGTTTCACCCAGTACACCTTGAAGCTGGAGTGTCCTTCCTAAGCAAGGTGCAGAAACAGCTGCTGCCATTGGTGGGACTGGTGCTTGCCAGTGTTACCCTCAGCTCCTCCCTGGGGATAGCAGTGATTCTCCCCCATTACCTGGGACATCATTATTGCTGCTCTGCAATAGGACTTACTAATCTTTATGGGCCAGTGCTGTAATCAGGAGAGCTCAATAAAACTGACCCAGCCTCCTTGCACTGTCATTTACACTGGGATATGCCCTACCCTGGCCACAGCCTTGGTGAACCAGGACAGCCCTGAAACCAGGGTGGGAGGTGAATGCTGCAATGCTTCAAGCAGGGTGGAAAATAGTTCAGTCCAACAGATTATGTAAAAGCACAGTATTTGGTATCTGTAAGAAAGGGGGGGTTGCTGCCCACTGGGTGCCCTGCTCAGAGAGAAGGGGCAGTAACCGAGGGTCCTGTGGCACAGGCCTCTTTTCCCAGAGCAGGAGGAAAAGGGGGTGAATCTTAATAGTCTGTAGTAAGCTATTTTCAGCTTATGCATTCATTATTGCCAAGATCTGCCATCCAAAATGCCTACTTACTATGCAAAATGGGGAACTAGGTATGTGCTACCCATTGTACATCAAAGTAATTGATTTTTTTTATAATGGAAACTGATGACTCACAGGGGTAAATCAAGCAAAACAGTAGAAAGACAAGACAGAAAATAGGAAGAGAACCAGGACCAGTAATAAATTATGATAGATGGTATTCAGTATATTGCTGTAGCCGTAAGTCAATAGAGTACTAAGCTGCATAAATAAAAGATAATGTATTTCATCTCTGCAGGGTGTTGCTCAGGCTATACCTATTAACAAGATCTCCTGGTTCTGCAGAAAATACACACAGCAACAGGTTTTCTATATTGTCCTGATAAATCAGATCTGTATTAAGATTTTAAGAGTTACTTTGCCAAAATGGAGGGGGAAATGAATAATCCTCATTAACACACACAGATATGGAAAAATACTCTTTACTGGCATATTGAGGTATGTGGAAGCGGAAGCTTAAATTCTCCTGGAGTGACGGGGAGGTGGGACAGTTTGCTGTTCCTGTGATTTCCAGGGATTAAAGTCAGCTTCCTCTTGCTGAAGACCTACATGAATAAGGCTACACAGGGAAACAGACTACTGATTTCTTTCCTCCCTCTGCATGCTTGTGTAAATCCTGATGCTCTACAACAGCACTAGCACAGGGAAAGAGCAGCCCTTGTCTCTTCCCTTTGCAGCATTACACCCCGAGAACAAGTATGAGACCCATAGGAAACTCCAGCCTCTGGGAAGCAGGGGAACCAAAACCTTCACGCCCAAATAGCAGTGAGACACGTCACGTACTCCAGACACTCCAAGTGCCCAGCATTTTTCATCTATCAGGACAAGTATGTGGAGTTTTGGCTGTTGCCCTTGATGGCTGGGTCCCGGTGCTCAGCTGCCTGGTGAGCCACTCTTGATCACTTCTTCTTCACCCTTGGACACGGATTTTCCACTGCCCAAAACCACAGCTTTGGCCAAGGGCTTCCTGGAGCTGCTCCAAAGCCCAGACTTAGCAGAGGTCCCAGCTTGCTGCTGGGATCCCACGAGGCACTTGCTGCAGTTGTAACTCCCTCCAGCAAAGCTGGGCAGCCCCATCGCACATGCTGGTGTGGCTGCAAGGAACGGGACGGACCTGGTTTAAGAAACAGACAGTGTCACGGCTGTCAAGGCTGTCTGGCTGAGATGTGCAGATTTGCCTGTGATTCCTACCACCATTCCAGACAGAGCAGGCTCACCTCCATCCATGTTGAGCCGCTGGCCAGGGCCCGGCCAGGTGCAAACAAGTAAAGGTATTGCTTTTCTGGCATAAGAGGGTAAATTACACCAGTTTGAATAATAAATAGTGCAGATGCAAGCCAGCTCTTATTCTTGCTTGAGAATTAATTACTTCATTAAACCACACCAACCCTCCAGCTTTCTTCTCTTCCCTCACCATCCTCACCAAAATTCAGTGGATGCAATGCCAGAGGGAAGAAAATGCCAATTACTGAATGGCTGTTTTGCATGAAGCCCCTTTTTTTCCTTCCTAGACCTGGGAGTAGGACCCACTGTCCTACAGCTTTCCAAGCAGAGCGCAGACACTGCAGAGGGATGTTGGGCTGAAGTAATTCAAAAAGCACTGAGGGCAAATCTTCTCTGCATTCCTCGTGTAATCCACAGCGAGGTCAGATTTCTCTGGAGTAACAAGGCTTTACAAACTGTCAGTAGCATGTAGAGAGGCTTAGCTAACACTGCTTAGAGAACTTGTCGGCAAGTGAAAAAGTGTAATTCATCAGTCTGAGCGAATAATCCTCATACAAGACTATAAATCATTTAGTTCCTCCCTTTATTGTGCCTGGGATTAAGTTGTATGGATTCTAGAAATGCAGCATCTATGGCTTCCTCTCTTCAAAGAAACTAGGCATGATTTTGTCTTAAAACTGTGTCTGTGATCACATGGGAGAGCCAACATTAGAGATTTGTTCTACAAAATGGAGTAAACCCCTGAGCCTGCCTATCTCTGGAATAATTGCCAGCATGATAGCAGTGTTTTGTAATTCTTTGTGTGTACTTATATCTTCTGCAGAACCATTCTTCTTATCAGGGGCCAGAGTTAAATTTTTATAGCAATAGTGAGGTGATCCATTGCAGAATGACATATGTTCGTGTTTATCAGGGCCTGTGACTGCTGTGGGTATCTTGCCCTCTAATCCATCTTCCCTGGAGTATATTTGAGCATTCCAGTCCTCTGAGAAGCTTTCAGGTAGCTGAGACTCACCAAGCAAAACCGTAACTCCTGGAGACTTTCAATGCAGCAAACAAAAGTCCCTGGGAATCCCTGTCCACGTGTAACGTTCCCTCCCCAGACTGCATGCAGGTAGCGTGCGGAGCAGCAAAGTGCAAGCCATAAGCGAGCAGCGGGGCACAGCACTGCTTATCTCAGCTCCTAGAGGGACTCCACCATGAAGTCATCAGAGCCGACCGCAGAGCTCCCGAGCGGCCGCTGCAACCCCCAGCCCAGCCAGGCACCCAGCACGCATGGGGACACGTGGGCAAAACACCCCAGAACGACCCAGAAGCCCTTATAAAAATGGGGCTAAAGAGCCGGCGAGACTCGCAGACAGGCTCCTGAACTTACAAGAGCAGCACTGGGGCTGCCTGCACCCCTGGCGAAGGCTTCTCTGCACTGCCCCCTGCAACCACCGCGGCGGCAGCACACGGCACGCAGGTGGGACATGGCGTTGTTGATATGATTCTTAATAGATGTATATATTATTTTAGTACATCCTTGCCTTTCATCACTTCATTTTTTAATTATCATTACAGCAGCAGCAGTATTTTCATGCTGCTGCCGCTGACGCTGCGGCAGCTCCAGCACGTGCGCC
>NW_020799108.1:3386062-3421679 GCF_003259725.1 Athene cunicularia
GGCCGAGGGCGAGGGAGCGGCCGGTTCCCCCCTGCCCGGGGAGTGCCCTGCCGGGGGCCCTGGCTGCCCCCCAGGCCGCTCCCCGCCCGCTGGAGAGAGAGGTTGGGGAACCCGAGAGAATCGTGGCAGAGCTCCCGGGTGCTCCCGTCTGGCTGCTCGTTTCTTCTTGGCTATGGAGTCGTGGCTCAGTCGTAACGTTCAGGCAGTTCGCAAAAGCTCCTGCATTTCCAGTCTCTGTTGAACAAGAGGAAGGAAGAGGGTGTGTGGGGAGTAAGGGAATTAAGAATTACAAAGATTGTGTGCATATGACATCATTGTGGCTGGACGTGGGTAGTTTATAATCTAGCTATATAGGGGTGCTCAGTTAAAGCTGTGGAGTCGTTACACCGAGGTTCCTTGTCATGTAGCTCTCCGTTTCCAATTTGCTTTCCTTGAGCTCATGGGAAAAGTAAGTGTTTGCTGTTCAGATCCCTTCTGGTTATACCTGGAGCACTGGTGTCACACAGACTTGTTCTGTAATGCACCTCCTTTTCAGACATGCCTAGGAAGAGCTTGCGGGTGTGTGCTGCAGTGAGTTACTGAGACAACGTGTAACAGGTATGGGGTGCTCCTATCTGTACACTCATGTGATACCGGAAGCGTTCAGCACAGTGTAATAGCTTAAGATACTCAAAATTTAATTAACAAGCATCTTGCTCTCCCTTTTCATAATTATAACCACACCTATATGAAATATATTCAGTTGAAAAAAGATAGCCTGTCTGACATCTTTACTGTACGATGCATAACAATTATCACTGGCCCTCCATATTCGTGTTGAACTTAAGAAAAAAGTTTTGGCTATTGGAGAGAAGCTGGCTGCAAAAGAGTGTGAGGAAACTTTCAGAAATAGAAGTCTTAAACTTGCATGGTTGTCCACAGCACCATATGGTGCAGCTGTTACAGAAATGAGATGGAACAGCCCCTTGGATCATCTCCTTTGAGACAGCTGTGTAATACAGCAATAGGAGAAGTTATATTTGCGTCTAGGAGAAATAAAACTGTGTTTTTGTGAGAAGATATTGCAGAGATATCTCAATTCTCCCATGCTTGTTAAGGGAGGAGGAGCTAAACTCTCTAAAGATTCTAATAAGCTGAGGAAAAATGCCTGAGCTAAAAAAATCTCAGGAATAAGGGTTGTATTTGTTTGAATCTTTAGTATATGGTCATTTCAGCAGTGCTAAGTAACTAGGCTTATCTGTGAATTCATCCAGATGTCAGAACTGGCCTTGAAATGGGGAAGTATTTAATTTTTTGAAGTTGCAGACGTGAAAAAAAGTGTATAGTCTGAGATAGTAGCTGTCGATCACAGATTTTACTTTTGTGGCTATGGAAACTTTAGTCCTGAGGCAGGAGGTAATCCTACAACTAGAACTGTAGAAGTAGTTTATGTTTTAGATGACTTTTGGGATCATTTTCATAGTCGTATGTGGTTCACTATTGCATGGCCTCAGAAATAGATCTGCAAATGATAGATGCTATTGGTCTACAGTTTTCTGACTGACATAACTGTTCAGGGCTGCAAGAAGCATCGTAGTTTGATACCTTGTTGAAAATACAATTCTGGATGGTTGATATTAGAAATAAAACTTTTTGTGTTAATTTTTCAATGTTAGAAGGTGCTACCTGGGTAGGATTGAAGCAGTTAACTTCAAAGTATAAAGCGTTATTTGTGAAGTCTGAAATAGTGTTATAAATGGTTACGAAACAGATATTATAATGAAATTTTAAGTAATATGGCTATCTGTTTAATTTAAGACCTTCTAAGAAAGTAATACATCTGTAAGTATACACCTGTAAGCACTTGCATGTACCAGATAGCTGTGCTTATCCCTCTTAACTCTAGAATATAAAAGCTGTCAGCATACCCAAACCATGCAAGCAGCCTACATGTTTCTGTGCTCTTGACTACTACAGAGCATTAGTTTGTTGCTACAGTGGTAAGTAGTCCAGCAGTTTCATTTGAGGGATAAATATTTCTTCTATAATTTATGAATTTATAATATTTTAGGTTAGCTAAGATGCCAGTTTTGTCGATAATGGAAGGCTGGGAACCTACTGACTGGCCTTTTCTTGAATACTTGTTGGGGGTAAAACAGAGAAAGCTGCAGAAAGAAGTCAGAATCATCTTGGCTATTTTTGTTTCATGCTGCTTAGTTCTAGGAGTTTCTAAGAACACAGCTAAATATATCAGAAATCTAGCATCCAAAATGTGATGGAGGTACTTCATTCCTTAAATTTCTATCCTTAAGTTGTTTGTTTTTCCTGTCTTGATACTTTTACACTTGTTAAAATTGAATGTTTTGGTTGTATCAGGAATGCAGAAGTTACCAAATGACTTTGGACTTTTTGTTCTGTATTGTTTTGTCTTGCTTTTTTTGTAGCAAGTGGAAAGGAGTCCTCGCAAGTCTGTGCTCTCAAATGAGGATTATTCTGTAGCTTCTTCAGCACACTACTTAACAGGCACTGCTTTTCAGTCAGCACTGCTTAGATTGTATCGGATCAGAGCTAAATGAGAAAAATCTCACTTTCTTAAAATGGGGAGGTTATGAAGTGGTATTTATGTAAGACAGAAAAGGGGTGGTAAGTGGGATGGAGATAAAACACACTGTGAAGCTGGAAGTGTAATGTTTCAACAGAAGTTAATTCAAATGGGAAGGGATTGTCAGATCCACTAAGAGAGAATTTGAAGGATACCTTTGTATTTTATAGCTCTCAAGATCCTGAGCCATAACCTGTTCAGTGCACACTTTTTTCAGAACGAGAAATAAGCCTGCATTTGTGGTTTGATATGCTAAGCTAAGTTGTATTAAGTAAATGGGAATAAACATAACTTTGAAAATTATAGTTTCTTCCAAATAGGTTCATGTCTTATGTTAGTGTTAAATATTGAAAGCTAAAATGAACCTAGAGCTGCTAGTTGACTGTTGGGCTGAGCACTGTGTGCCTTCTTCCAGTGTGCACGCAACAGTCCAAAGCAGTTGGAGTTGACCAAAAAACTTTCTATGTAGCTTTAGAAATGGCAGCTCTTTGATCTTAACTTGCCATTTGGGCTGTGCTGATTACTGGGTTTTGGGGTTTTTTTCCCCCCAGATGAATGTCTGCTAATCTTTATTTTGGGCTTCTTTTTTTCCTATGATGTTTTTTTTTTTCCCTAGTTATTTGAGGGAGAACTTCTTATGACTGACACTTTCTTGCCAGATCGCTATGTTTAAACACAGATCTAATTTTTCATAAATTCTTTGATCCTCAGATAAAACTAGAACAAGGCCTCACTTGACAGACTTTCCTCACTTGTATTTGAAAACATTATCTCCCTCCACCACTGCTGTTTACTGAGTTCAGCAGTTTTGAGCAGAGGTTTGCCTGATTCACATGAACAAAAAGAAAGATTGTTGACCTATTGAACTGGTGGGACAAAATGACCTGGTACCTTCACCTGGAGAACTGGGGGATGGATGAGGGGAGGAAAATGACAAGGGAAGAGACAATTGGGGATGAGAGGGAAGAGCAGATGGGATCAGGAGAGGTACTGGGTGGGATGCAGTCATCACACAGAGGTTAGATGGGAAAACAAATGGAAGGGGACTTTGCAGAGGAGAGTTAATAGAGAATGAAGTAAGTGAGATATACCTGAACAGGCTCAGACAGACTAGTGTCTAGAATAACTCTTCAGGCACCTGTAAACCTATTTTTCTTTTTTCATCAGCCCCCTGGCTCTGTAGAGACTGCCATGTGGAAAGGGGCAAGCTTCAAGTTGCCTGCATGCCACAGTTATTAAACAGTGTTGAGGATTAACAGATACTTGAATTTATTGATCGTCTGTGATCTGATTTCACCAACAGCTTGTCTATAAACCTTCTTGCAGAAGGTCTAAATACTGTTCATTTTTTTCTCTCTTATATAATGTCAGCTTACTTCAAGCATGTGGATTGAGGGTTTTTTCCCTAGGGTTTGTTTTTCTTTATCTCCTGGTTAATATGTTAGTAAGTTAAATTTAAAAAATAATAATAATAAAAGAACACTTTGCAAGGAATTGGCTTTTTGATGCCAGCAGTTTTCAATATAGGAAAGGCTTAACCACCTTGCGTTGTTGGGTTTTTTTGCCTCTATCTGAAGATTTGTAGCTTCGTAGGCTGACAAATACTGTTGTCTAGTTAGACAGATATGAAGTTGGGTGTGAAAACCAACTGATGCTCTGGCCCCTCTTCTAGTGTTCTCTCTCCTTTCTTCCTTGTATTTACCAAGTTTTTCACTTAACTTAAGCTCACTCTTCTTTCACCAGAACTCTCAATATCCCTTTCCTGTAACTGACTAGGAATGAATTACAGTTGTTACAAAATTACAGTTACAAGCAGTTACAAATAGTATGTAATCTTGACAAATAGGAAAGAATTGACTCTGTAAGCCTTCCATATTGTTGGCTTAAGACGCCTCATGTCATGGCTATTACAAAATGGTCTGTAAAGTGCCTCTAGTCGAAATGAGTGAATTCCTGAGTTATTTAGAAGCAACAGTGAAACTGATCTACAAATGTAGGAATTGGAAATGGAAGAAATCATGTCCATAGTATTGTATATGTATTTCTGTTTTTTCTGCTTGGGTACTGCTGACAGCTAAGGAACCATCTATGCTTTTATCTCTTTGCTATTTCTTAGATGCTTCTGGAGCGAGCAAGTTTGTGTAAGCCTTAGGTTTTTAAGAATAGTTGATCTGGAACATATATACATGAAGCTTATATGGAGGAAAATAGGTTTGTTTGTTTTGGTGAGTTTCTTCATACTTCCAATATAACAGCTATTGTAAATGAGAGACTTTCATAAAATGGGAAATACTGAGTTGAAATATGTGGTTAACCTGAGGGTTTTGATGAAACTTACGGAACTAAGGAAACTGAATGAATTTTCAGCTTGACTTTTTCTTTTTACTGTTTCAATGTAATATCTCTACGAACCTTTCCTCCTCTGTCTTTCTTTAGGTGACTTGCTCTTTTCTCTCCTACCTGTCAGGGTAGATGATGTAGAGCAGCAGCAGTTTTGTGTCTAGAAGTATCTGTTCTCTCAAGTGTTCTCAGCGTGGCGAGGTCATACTGAAAAGCTGACTAACGGGGGAATCAGCTCTTCCCTGAGCCAAGAAAACTCAGAAACAACTCCTCCCAAATTTGCATTACACATTAAATTAAGGTTTCTAACAATGTTTGTTACACATATAGGAAGAAGTGACTGTGGGAGACAGGAGAAAAATTCTATAAAACATTAAGAACCCAGACCCTGGATCTGTAGATCCTTGCCAACAAGCTCATCTTGAGATTTCTAAATCTATTTGTTTTTTCTTCATTGCAGCTAGAGTTTGAATGTACGCTTTTAATTTACTCACTAGAAAAAATACTGTTTTCAGAAGAAAACTCCGAATGTTTTGATTTGAAGGGACAAATGGGGATGCGCCTGGCTTAAAAAGCTCAGCACTATTTAATTAAATATGTAGTAAAGCCATATGACTAAAACTGAAGATCATACTTGCAGGTGATGCAAATACTGGGTTTATCTCAATAGTTAACACAAAAATCCTACTGTTGGCCAGGTAGTGTTCAGCAGTGTTTGAGCTCTCTGTGTATAGCACAGCTTTGCTTCTGTTTGGAGTTCTAAAATGGTCTTGAGCCATTGCAGTAATCAAACATAGCTGTGTTTTTTCCAGTGTGAAAAGGGACACTGGCTTGTCATCAAATGTGTCAGTCAGACTCAGATAATAAACTGTTGAATGCCAGTTTCTTTCAAAGACCAAAAAAAAGCTTTTCTGTAAAACTGCTGGACATGTTTTGTTATGCAGTTAGTTATTTTTCTTTTATAGAACAAACTGCAGGTAAACTGAAAATCCACAAAACCACTATGAGTCCCTAAGAATGACTGTGTTTGAGCTTGTGCCTAAAATGACATAAACACAATGACAGTGTTAACTTTCATAAAAGTCCAAACTTTATTTGAAGTTTGCATTAATGTGAACAGTTGGAAGAGGAGAGAAAGCTTAACATATGCCAGTCCATCAAGTGGCATATGACACCTAGGACACAGTACAGCAGTGCATCTTATTTTGCTTACCTGTAGACACTAGATGAGACTGGAATTTCTGGTAGTCACCTGTTTTTCTTTCTGTCTTGTGACAAGTAAGGCAGAGAGCATGTGAGGAGTTGTCATGGGGAAGGCTTTCCTTACCCTTGCAGATATCAACATGGATCTAGGATTATAAAGTTTGGTTGATCTTTAATGTGTACAGTTAGAAATTTTTGTTTTGGCTTATAAATTTTAAAATTAGAGCTGTGCAGTTATACTTTACTTTGTCATGGTAGTGAATTAAGTGTGAAGGTCTATGCGGGGAATAAAAAGTGGACAGCATGGAACCAGTTCTTTCTCCATGTCTTTTTAAATGGCCCTATGTTAAATGCAGTACAGAAACACATCTCTAAGAAAACATTAGTTACTTTTAAGATCTAGCTTGTGAACTACTGGTTTCCTTCTAGTTCCAAGATAAAATCCTAGGGGCATCTAGTTTTCTTCCCTGTTAACTGGTCCTGCCTTCATTGTGGAGTTTGGGTCACTCCTGACATCCTGTTCTGCCTAGATGAAATGTGTAGAAGTGATGGTTGTAGCCCTGGCAGATAAAAGAAACATGTGGAAGCCTACTCGACTTTGTTCAGTCCCAGAAAGGCTACGTATTGAGTATGGTGGAACAGATCTCTGTCGTGTTTCCTCAACAAGGACCGTGAACCAACTGCAGTAGGATCATGTTGGGATTTGATGTGGAGGCCGACAGTAGTGATGTGGATCTTCCTATACTTTAAGAAATGCAAGAACGCTAATATTAATTTTTATTAAACCACAGAAATTAATAGCTAACTTAAACCATGGCTAGCCCACAGTATTTAATAGACGGTCTACACTTCAGCTTTCTAAATTCTTCTGATTTTAGTAGGAGATATGAAGTGCTTACTGTGTCAGTTTCTTGTTGAACCAGCCCAACTCAGGAGTGTGGTGTAAAAGACAAAGTAATTCCTTCTTAATTAAGAGAGTTTGCTGTACATTGAAGTAATTTCTGCAGCCTTCTGAAACATTACAGTGCACTTAAATATGTGCTGGGTATTGGTAAAGATACTGCTGTTCTCATAGTAGTGCCATAAAGAACAACTAACAGATTTTAAACAGCTTTACAACATCCTTCTGTGTGTATATTGTGTGAAGTCACAATCTTTAGAAATAATTGTTTAACAGTGAGGGTGGTCAAACACTGGCACAGGTTGCCCAGAGAGGGTGTGAAGTCTCCATGGAGATACTCAGAACCTGTCTGACAGTCCTGGACAGACTGCTCTAGCTGACCCTGCTTAAGCAGGAGGTTGGACTTAGGTGATCTCGAGAGATCTCTTCCAACCTCACTGATTCTGTCTTTCTGTAAATGGAGGCCAACTGTGTGGGCTAGTTTTATTTGTTTTCCCTTTAAATAAAGAGTTGAATTCCTCTGGGGAGTTAGGAGTGTTTTTAAAGGACACATGCAAGTGTTGGTTAAGATTGTTTTCACTGAGATTCTCCCTCAAAATAGGGTTCCTTTCTGAGAACTGGCAGTTTTGAAAGCGCTTCATTATGCAACAGATCCAGTCCTTTATGTATTCAAATTCGCTTATATTAGTTACGAAAGCAGAACAAGTTTTCTATCTTTTGAGTCCATCACATGGAAGAAAGATATATTCTGTTGAAGATGAATAATCAGGAGATCAAAGTGCTTTTGTTCTGTCCAAATCTGGGGAAGAAGCCACCCATGGAGCCTTTAAATGGTGGACTAACCTGTGTGTAACTGAGGATATAACAGGAGAAGGCAAATGGAAAACAACCTATGTGTGCTGGGCTCTGTGGTGCATTAGGTGTGGCCTGTGAGATGTAAACAAAGCAGGTTGAATTTAGAAACCACAATTGTAACTTTTAGGAAAGTTTTTGGAATAGAAATAGAGTAACATAATTTAAAGGACAAATAGTTTTATATGAAGTTATTGTTGGGAATAACAGACTTTCTGAAATGTATTGGCAAAATTTGTTAGTCTAATTTGTTCTAATTTTTAAATCTTTGAGAATATTAAGTAACTTACCTTTCACACTGTAAGGTAATGAAATATAAGGGAAGCTCAAACATTAATCGAAGCTGATAATCCACTGAGCAGGGGAAGAAATTCAATTTACAGCAGAGAGATAATTTTTTTTATTTAATGCTTTAAATACATGCTGTATCAAAATGTTACTGCTGTCTGGTAGAGCAGAGGATGGGGCTAAAACTATTAAAGGAAATGCAGTATTTTAGTGTTCTAAAGCAGTGAAGTCATCAAAGGGCTGCTACTTACTACCAGTGACAACTTTGACTGTTGGCTTTATTCATGAGATAATATATGTAGCACAATGCAGTGTGTAAAATGTGTTTTTAATAGTTATAAATCACCCATGGAGGTATGTAAAACAGAAGATAAGTAGCTAGCATTAGAAATTCCTAAAACCCACACATGGTCTTATACGGCATAGATGAGTAAAAGTCTTCATGCGGATTTTGTGTTGAGAAAAAGATGTAAGATCTTGAACTAGGGGCAGAGGTTTGCTTTTAAAAATAATATGATCTGCCCTGCGGGGGACTGTATGCTCTTATCAGTGCATGGAGTGCACAGCAGCAGCAGAGATAGCTGAGATTGTCTGAAGGGCAAGCAAACTGCAAGGGGTTCTTTAAAATGAGAATTGTGAGAGAGGGAAAAGCATGTTCAGGCTTCTCTGTGCTGCAGTTGGAGACAGGGATGATCCGACAAGCTTGGTAGTACCACGTGAGTAAATGGCATGGAGAAATGCAGAAAAATAAGGAGGAAGGCTATTTTTAATATGCAGCTCTAGGAGAGAGGTGGAGGGCCATTGTAGCGTGGCAATGTTACTGTGCTGCTCCCACAGACTTAATTGCTGGTGGGAATCTTCCCTTCTCACCTCTTTATCACTAAATGTGAGGGTCTGGTAGAAAATGTGTTTTGACTTCCATTGAGTTGATAGCCTCTAGAACAAAAATGTTTTGGAGTTGTTTTCTCATTTTTTTTATATCATGCTATTGATTCTAATTTCTCATTCCTGTTACTGCATTGTTTTAACTCGCATTATTTCTGTTCATCTTGTGGCATACCATGCTGCTTTCTTTTTCTGTTAACTTTCTGTGAAGCTTGAGCTTTCTGTGATGTGTCTTCTGATGTAGTTCCCAATCAAGATTTACCCTTCTTGTTGGGGCTAAATATCTTGGGTTTGGAATCACAAGTGCTACCAGGATGAAGTATTAGGAGTTATGCATGGTTGAGTGTCAAATTGTTTACAGACATCCTCATTCTCTGACTTTTCTTTTGCTGTGTTTGCCATTACATTTTGCCTCTTCTCGTGTCCTTATCTGCCTCTTGCCTGATGCTTCCTTTATCAGCTGTATTGCTGTTCCTTTCTGGTATTTCATGAACAGCACTGGCAGTTTAGGAAGAGCAAATCATATGACTTAATTTTTTCCACTGCTTGGAAAAAAACATTGTCCAGGAAGAACAGCACAGAAAGGACAGTTGAAATTCTCTGGCTGCTTAGAAAGGAAAGCTACAGGGAGGCGGTCTCCTAAATACATCTTTCTATGTAGTCTCCTGCAAGACAAAAGCAGTTGTACTGTTTCTGCTAATGCTACATTATTCTGGGGTAGGAAGCCTTGCTACAGTTGGTTTTGATCACTTCTTGTGGGGGGCTGCACAATATGTCTTGGGCTTCATTAGTATGATAACTCTGGTTGTATAATCTGTGTTATGGATTTAATGTGCTGTGGGTGCTGATACACCTGACTTTGTCCAGCAGAAGGCATCTTGTGTATGGCTGAGCCACCGTGGAACTGGAGCCAGTAAAGTCTATTTTCATTTCACTGCTGTTCCTCTCAGATATGTCTGTTTGGGTTTAGGGGAGCAAGTTTGTCATGGGTGGCCATGTCAATATTGTGCCCCTTGATGCATCCTGCACTGCTGATGGTCTTAGATTCTTGTCTGGGATGAAAGTTGGTTATATTTGCATGCATTTAATTCTTGTAGTGCTTTTAGCCCTAGACCTGACTTCTAACATCTAAGAAGCATGGATATAGGGGCTGACAGAGCACAAGAAGAGGCAAAAAACAACATAAGAAGTAAGCTTTAACAAGTCATACAGTTTCTAAGTAAATCAAAACCTCAGGAAAGTCAAGATTGTGGTGTATTTTTTCATGGGGTATGGGAGGATGGGCGTTATCCTGTACCCTGTCTTCCGTGGAAAAATAACACCTGTCCTGTTTAACATTTATCAGTGACCTGGAGGAGGCAATGGAGTGTGCCCAGATTGCAGATGACACCCAGCTGGGCAACAGCCAATATGCTGGAGGCTGCTCATTCAGAGGGATGTAGATAGACTGGTGGATTGGGCCAACAGGAACCCTATGAAATTTCACAAGGAGAGACACAAGGCCCTGTTAGGAGTTAATGAATTCAGTTGCCCTTTCCTCTCTGTTACCCTGTGCTTGTTATTCCCCAATCTTCCTTGCTGCCTTCCTCTAAATATTATGCATGTCTTGTACAGTCCTACATGTTCTTCCCTACCATTCCATAGAGAGTCTCGTAGCCCTGTAGGCATTGGTCCCCCTCAGTGAGAAATGTGATCTGGGCTATGTGGACCCTCACCTCACTGGAGGTTTTCAAGACTCAACTGGATAAAGCCTTGAGCAGCCTAGTTCTACCTCATAGCTGACCCTGTTTTCAGCAAGAAGTTAAACCAAAGACCTCCCAAGGT
Organism: Athene cunicularia; assembly: GCF_003259725.1. Lineage (NCBI taxonomy): Eukaryota > Metazoa > Chordata > Aves > Strigiformes > Strigidae > Athene > Athene cunicularia. The sequence goes on from NW_020799108.1 coordinate 3,396,937, forward strand.
CCTTTCTAAACTTGACTTATCCAGTTATTATAAAAGTTGCTGCTGAACTGTAAATAAATTCTGAGTTGTTTGCTCTGTTTGCATCATAACTTGCTAATAATAATCTGTATTTTTAAATCAGCATATTGCAGGTTTTTTCTGCTTGTTGATAATACTTGTTATTTTGTAGACTAGCAAAATACTTCAATTTCTAGATCACTCCTTTCTCAAATCTAAAAATTTTTAGTATTTGCCATTATTAGTGAATTCCTTGTTCTGTGTCAATGGTTTGGGTTTTTTTGAAATAGAGTGCTATTGTTAGAAGCTAGAGTTGATCTCTATACAGCACTAGAAGCTAGAGTTGGTCTCTATACTGTCTCTTAAAAGTGATTTTGCTAAATCAGTGTTAGAAATGGCAGTCAACATTGTGCAGAAATTTTAAACAGTTACACTATTTTGCAAAGATGTTACAAATGATAGTTAAAATGTGCCGATATGGCATGCTATTGTGTGCTTTTTTTTTTTTGTTTGGGGTTTTTGTTTTTGGTTTGGTTTTGGGTTTTGGTTTGTTTTTTTTTTTTTAGAGAATCAAATGTGTATTAGTGGTATTTCAGGTATGAGCTGTAAGGCAAATTCCATTCTAGGGCTTCTAAACCAGGACTTCTTACATTTTAACCACATGATTAAATTCATATGTTTACTGTGTGTCATGAATGAGCACAGTACAGTGAAAATAGAAATACTGTTTTTGTAAGTTAACTTTTAAAAATTACTCAAGATGGTCTGCTTTCATAGCTGACCGTCCTTTTTTGAAAGGGGGGGAAATTCCTTATTGAACAATCTTTGTGTTCCTAAATAGACATTGGCTACCTTACACACTAGAACTTCAAAATGACAGTGGTCTGCATCCTGGACCAGTGTCAGAGCAATACTGTTGGACTAAGATCGGTGATGTTGTAAGCCAAGTACTTGGAAAACATCCAGGTCTGGATACCAGTGTTGTGTATCAGTGGGAATCTGGAATGAGGAGTCTTGGGGACACGCGTACTTTCACAATTATGTTCCCTTGCTGACACATGAGGGCTGTGGCTATGCTATGGGTTAGGTGCAGTAGCACAAAACATTCACATAGGTAAGATTTCCAGCACCAAGACAGTTTGTGCATACTTTGGCTACTATTTAGCCAGAGTTCTGTTGGTTCAGTGCATAAAAAGCTTTTTTTTTTTTCTCATTAAAAGTTGATGGTGATTCTTAGATGACTTTGTTTTTCAAGGGTCGCAACTGCGTTGGCTTACAACCTTGAAACATGTAACGTGCAAGTTTGTGAGTTTGCATGCTTTTATGGTTAGCATGGCATAAGCAGCACACAGGAAGCTCAGAATGACAGATGTAAATGGATGCGAATTTGCTCCTTCCAGGATGTACAGAATCACAGTACTAGATTATTCTGTTCGTATGTTCACGTAAATCAGTATGTCTGTAGCGTAACATCCTCAGAACAGCTGTTTCTTCTGTCAAAACTAATGCAGCTCAAAATTTCATCATGATGTTTACAGTTTCATCAACAAACTTTTTAGTAATCACTCCCATCATAATCTAAGTGAGTAATATATCCTCATCTAATGTCATTACTGGTTCATTGTGACAAAGGATTAAAGCAATCATTTTATTCTTCAATAGCTGTGTATACCACTGTTCTTCAATAGTTATATATAATTGTTCTTCAATAGCTGTATGCTGTACAAGCTTTTACTTGAAATTCCAAAAGAACAGAATAGTGTAAGATCCATGTTTTGGTATTTATCAGCACTGTAATAGTTACTTAATGGGGTTTTTTTATAAGAGCACAGAGATTGTTTCCTGCCATATTGGGTACTTGAAGCATAGGGTAAAAGAGCAGCAGTATCTTTTTGTTTTTAAGTTATTCTCTTGATAAAGTTCTAGCTTTCTGCCCTCTGCTGAGCACAGGCTCCGCATCCAGCTACCCTAACATGCAGGGGTGCAGACTGACTTTGAAGATGTATGTTGTTTTCTGAGATATCCCTTTTCAGATTTTGTTTTGATGGAAACCATAAGATACTTCAGAGTTTCATGGCAGTAGGAATAAGTCCACAGGCTTTTTTTCAGAGGGGAAAGTGTCAGATTTTTATTTATCTTGGGAAAAGTAAGGATTTGCTTTAGAGAGACAGCCCATTCTATGTATTTCTGATCTTGTTTCCATCACTGTGCTTGGAGCATTTTAAGGCTGGGTGGGAATCATTGTGGTAATCATCATCTTCTGTTAAAGGTCTCTCTTTTTTTTTTTTTTTTTTTTTTGTCCTGTTTCAGATTTAGCTTTGGAATCTAATCCATCTGATCATCCCAGAGCAAGCACAATTTTCCTGAGCAAGTCTCAAACAGATGGTAAGCCAAGGTTTTTTCCAATTTAAAAAAAGGCAGGAGAAAAACTGGAAAAATAACTGCCTATTTAAGTTATACAGCTCAAAAACACTTAAACTGCTTTAATTCTTTCAAAGCATAGGGATTAATAATTTGTGTGTTCACAGAGAAGTATGTTCATAGGCTGTTTTATTTAACGTTTAAAATCACTTGTTTTTCTAAACAAGTATCAGGAGATTTCAGAGTCTGGATCCTAGCAGTCTGAAGGAACAAGGCTTTCTTCACTAGTGTAATTCAAGCTTCAGGCAGTGGTGGGTTTTTTTTAATGACGAAGGACTGTTTTAAAAATTGCTTTAAATTGAAAAAAAAAATTAAAGATAGTTTTCTATAAGGAATAATAAGCCTAAACCATCAGTCAATATCAGTTGCTTTTGAATTTGCTGACTAAACTGAATAGTTTCAGCACCATAATTATTCTTGAATCCTGGTTTTAGTTACATGGAATGTATTAGGATTTTCAGTTTCTTTGCAGATCCCTTCTTTACTTTATTAAGTCAGTTTTGATGAATTACTATGGTTTGTGTATTCCAAAATGCCATTAAAAAATGGAGGCATTTCCATATTGCACAAATAAAAAAGAATTATGACAATAGTAAATTTTGAAGTTGCAACTAAAAAGTTTGATATTCTTTTACAAATGGTTCTGTTCCTTTTATAGTTGGTTCTCGATTGAAGCACTGTTTTTTCTAAGGCAGTGTTGCACTTGAGATTGGATGTGCTGATGGAAAGCTGCAGTATGTCTTCTACCTTGGCATAGCTTTGCCACAGAAAAATAGAATTATTTTGACAGGTCTGTCAGTTGTAGTCCTGCTATTCAGAGTCTTGTGGCAAGTAGTAGAGTTGTCAGTTTGCAATGCTCAGATAACCAGTGAGCAGTGGAAACAAGCACTAGCACGGGTTCTCCAGAAGAGATGATACCAAGGAAATGTAGGCCTCTTTCCTCGAGGCCTCAAAGGTCAGTCTTCAAACAGACAGGATCTGACCGGCACACATCAGACACCTCTTAAATGAGCACTACTTAAGTTGCAATTAGCAAGTTGATGTAGTTCTTGAACACTGTATGCAGCTTTACTGTGCAGCCTTTTCAGCCTTGCTGCAAATAAGGTGCAGACTACATGAATGTCCTTGCTGGGGGCTAGTATTGCTTTTAAACATGATTCCGTATTGTGTGTTGAAATGTATACACTTGTGTTCATGTAGAAAAATTGTCTGCGACGTGAGAAAAACTATTAAACTATTCTCTGCAGTTTATATTATTTTGAATTGATTTTTACAGGGTACTTTTATGGACAAGTCAGGCAGAAGAATTTATTTTCTCCTTTCTTTAGTTAATCTTCCATAGAACTAGTTAATATCTGTAAATTGTTTCTCACTGAGATGTTACCAGGATTATGAGTTTTGATTTATGCAAAAAGACCAAAAAAAATTTGGATACTCTCTTCCAGTTGTTAATTTTTCAAAATCTGTGAGAGAATGTGTCCTGCTAACAAGTGGTAGTGATTTGAGGTCAAAACTTTGGAGAAGTCACCTGTCCAGGTTGGTGACATTTGCACAGCTTTCTGCATGTACATAACTCTCAGCTCTCCTTTAACAGCACTGTTTTACTGCTACTGTTATAGCTGGAAGTTTAACCTTACAGTCTTTTTGAAAGGCTGACACAGTTTAAAATGATCAGATAACATGGTTGCAGTTATATGATCAATAGGCATAGCTTTTGCCAGCATCTTCTGTATAGTGAAATACCTCTCTATCTTCTGCTGTCTAATAGGAGGAAAGAGGACACATGTATATAATGCTGGGCACCTCGCTTCTTCCATGTGTGTCTTTGGCAGGTTCAGTGTGTGACATTTTTACTTCTGATTGCTAAGTGGTCGCTCTTGGATGTTGGACATAGTTTATGTGAACTATCTGAAATCATCCAGTTTTTCATGATGCACAGCATCTTTTCAAAGACATTTTTCCCTTCGTGCGATTTGTAGAAGCAATTCCAAAATATACAGGTGGATAGTTGGAAGTAGTATGTGGTTTACTAGCTTGATGAAAGTCAATGTTTTCTCCTCAAACTAATTTTCCAGATACCTAAAGTCAGATTTGAAACTTACAATATTCATGTACTTCAGAAGACTAGGTTAATGGAATGACTCTATTGAATGTAAATTAGGATTGTATTTTAGAAACCTTTCCATTCACATTCTTTCTCCCTCTTTGTAGTGCGAGAGAAGAGGAAGAGTAACCACATCAATCATGTAAGTACAATAAATTCTTAGTGTACTATATAGATAATATTAGCATATTGGGACAAAGAAAAATTAAAGAAGCAGCTGTAGTAGTTCTAGATATAGAGTCCTGCACATGTTCCACATCCTCCTTAGCAAGATAAAACTGAATTATCTTTGCATCTTTAAAAAATAAGCAAACAGGCACAGTATCACAGAGCATAGAATGGCTGATCTCAAAAGCATAAGAATGGATACTTTTTTTTTGTTGTTGTATCATTCTTGAGCATTTCAGGACAGTAAAGAAGAAAATACAGGTCAAATCGCCTACATTGTATTTTTAAAACCAGAAATAAAACCGGATTAATTTCTCAGCTGAGATAGCAGGTCTTAAATGACTTGCTGTTTGGGCATCACTACAGGACTTAGGTAAGAAATGTATCCAGCATGAAAAGAGAATGATGAACAGACATTACCATCAGCATGATAAAGAAATGATAATCCATTCATTTTAAAATATGAAAATATGCTCTAAGCTGCTTCTGCAGATATTAGTTGGTTTTTGACACTTCACTTACCAAAACATGCGCGCACACACACGCACACACCCACACCCACACCCAAAAGATGCAATGTCATTAGTAAGTGGATAAAAAACTACTGACTAGTAAAGCTAAGAATGGTTATTAACACAAAGCTTAAAAAATACTTTTTAGCAAGTGTCTACTGATAAGTTACTGATAAAATAATGATATTTCAAGTCTGTTGTATTTGGTAAGATTATGGGGGGTGGTTCTTTTTTTCACCCCTCTTGCTCCTCTCTCAATTACAGTTCCAGCTTTACTCTGCCAGCACCAAGGTGAAGTGTGATTGGATTGCTTTTTGCTGGCAAACTTCAGCTGGAATGGGAGATATTCCCAGACAGCCATGGAGTTTTGAAGGGTGTCAACATTTCATATGGAAGACTTTCAAGTTTTTAAACAAGGCATTTAAAAAGATTCTGACAAAAACTAATGAATCTTGAATTGCTTGATTAAAACTCCCCTCTCCTTTGGTTGTGATATCCTAGCTCCTAGTGCAAGGCATTCTCTAGTAGTTCTCCTGGAAGTCTGACTTGGTGTTATATAGGAAGATTTCTTACAGTATGAATTCTACAGGATTAGGATAGATGATGGAACATATTGCTAGCTCTAAATAGTAAAAGTAAGGGTCATAGTGGTATTTTATTTCCAGATTTTAGATGTTAAACTAGACATGAGTGAAGTAAGCAATGTCAGGAGAGGTTTTTTTTTTTTTTTTTTTTTTTTTTTGTAACAAGACAAAACCCCAAATGCAAACCTGTCTTTACAGGGAGAAATACTGGATAACCAAAAAACGTAAAGATATAGGATATAAAAAAAGGGAGAAGATGATTATGTAGTCACAGGGAAATCTAATAAAGTATATTATAGAGAGGGAAGACTGAGACCCAAACTGGCAAGAATGCAATGGAAGAAGAATTGAGAAAATCAGAGGACTTGCTGCTTTAACTGCAGTTATTTTGGCTAAAAATTATTTATCTAAACCCATCATGTTGTATATTACAATGGGTGATTTATAAACCTATCTTACACAAAGGGTATCCTCAGGAGCTTGATAGGTATAGGGTAGTTTACATAGCAGGAGCAATCATCTATTTAGACTTCCTCTGCAGTAGCTACTCAAGGTGTAAAGTCAGTGTGGTAAACCAAAGCTTATAGAATCCCTCCTCTTTAATGTATTTATTTGGTTTGGTTTTTTTCCCCTAAGGTTTCTCCTGGGCAACTTACAAAAAAATACAGCTCATGCTCAACAATATTTATAGATGACAGCACCGTCAGTCAACCTAACCTTAGAAGCACAATAAAGTGGTAAGAACCATTTCAACATCAGCAAGGGACTGAGTGGCATTGCAAAGTTTATTTGGGATTTGGGGTGGTCTTGTCTGTTCCAGTTGCACACTTGAATAAGAAGAGCACAGTGCACCTTATTGAGGTTGTTCATGGAAGAGGTGTAGAGGTCTGGTTAATTATGACTGCTGAAGCAAGCTTTTTTTCTTAGTTACAGAGCTAATGCACTGTTGTATTTCGAAGTAGTTATCATTGTGGACTTGAGAACCTGAGGCAGTGCAAAAACGTGTCAGCATTTTCAGTTTAAAAGGTGTGTTTGGGTGGGAAGCTCAAAGGCTTCACATTGAAAGCCAAATGCAGACACTCAGTCTGGGAAAACTTGAAATGGATTTTGTATGAAGTTGCAGGAAGTTTGCAGGACGGTGTTTGCTACTTGTCAGTGGTATTAGTCTGCCCTCTACTTGTGGATAACAGTATGTTGCTGGCTTTGGGTTTAGTTATAGCCTTTCTACTTTTTCTTCATGTGTTTGTCACATTAAGTTAGGTGGGTTTGATAATTAGTCATCTTGGTTCTTCAGTGGAAATGGCTGTTTGACCTATTGTTCTGGGTACCACAGAGACAATTCTTTGTGTATAGATGATGCCAGCTAAGAATTAACTGCTTGAAGGGGAAGGAAGGCAAAGTAGCTTCAGGCCTAGAAGGCTTTAACAGTTCAGTAGAAATGTCTAAGTTGAATAATAATTTTTAAATTTGGTTTCCAACAAAGATATCTAGCATGTCACTCATCCTTTTGTAGAGAAGAAAGAACCTAAAAGGTGGTGCTTGTCCGTTTTGAAGTGGTGTACAGACCAGAGCTTGGCTGTGATGGATTCCTCTGATGGCAGTATTCCTGTTCTCACTGCCAGTAAAAGTATCTGATATTTGGCCACAGTAGATGAGTGTCAATATGAACTCCATCGCTTTGCTTGACTTAGCAGAGACCAAGATCTGTTCTTGTCCTCTTCTTGGATTATGCTGGCATAATATCTTTATTATTCTCTTTTTTTTAGATAAATCCTAAATTAGACAGCCAGAGATAGTTAAAACACCAGCAGAATCTCTACAACAGTATATGTAACATCAAGTCAAACTTTTATTACATTTTAGTTGTGAATAGTCCACATTTTCAATATATGTCACCTAATCAGGCAATGAAGGTGTGTGTTTAAAATGTAGCATAACATTTATTTTGTGGTGCAAATATCTGTACAATGAATGTAAAAGTACTTTGGCTAGCAAATTTGATTTGGCCAGTTTCTGTTCAGGCAGGTAAACATCAGAAATGAGACACAAAGTACTTGAGAATGTGAAAGGAATCCAATACATGATGGATTCTGAACATTTTGCCCCGAACAATGGCTTTTGCGGTGGAATAGTGTGTACAGAATATGCTTTAAGTCTTTTTTTTTCTTTCTCTTTTTTAGTGTAACATTAGCAATATTCTACCATATAAAGAACAGGTGAGTGAACTTGTTTTTGCTGAAATATAACAACTTTCTTTTTGAGCCAGGACTATGGTCTTGGTGACTTCAATAGCAGCTAGTATAACTTAAAGGAGTTGAAAAATCTGGCACTTTATGCTGTATCTGCTTCCTCTCTTTGTACCCTCTCTTGAGCTGATACAGAAGGGTCAGTAATACACCCATCCAGTGGTGCAGGCTTCATCAAGAATGAAGTATAAAAAGTCAAAACAAAGGGTGTGAGGAAAATACACTTAACTCACCACAAATCAGCCTTTGGGCTTTGTTTAGCTTTTCCTGAATACAGAGGTCCAGATTAGTTTTGAAGGAACACTTTGTCCCATGTACAAATAACCCTTGCCATTACAGCTAGTTACAGCATATGCTTCAAAATTACAGCTGTCTTTTTGAAATGAACACTATTAATTGAGACAGTTTCACACTTTGAGAACTGTACTAAGCATAATATGAGAACATGGATAGCTATTCATAATTTCTTAAATAGTTGTATGATGTCATGATTAAATGCTTTGCAAAAATACAACGTAACTTCATACCATATTCTAGGAAAAGCTGAACTGTAAAATATGTCCCTTTCTCCTCTTTAATCAGTAATACTTTTTAGTAGAGCATAGCATTGCCAATTAACTCTCGTTGCTAAAACAGACATCTTTCCTTTGTAGAGATTCTGACAGATCATTGGATATTTTTGATGAAAAATCTCATCCTCTTACAGTAAGTGTAACTTTTGATCTTCTGAATGTACGTGAATATACATCCTTTCTAAACATCTTGATTTGTATTGTATAAGTCATAAAAATGTCTTAGCATCAGGTCACAAGCAAATTGATCTTAAATTATATCTTTATATTTAAAATACAGTGAAAAGAGTGTCCTCTAGGCTTTTGATACCAGCTAGATCATGAACAGAACCCAGTCTTTCTAAGTGCTGCAAGTGTGATTGGTTTTCTATGCTTTGAATATAAATAGAAAACAAGCATGTGCTAATTCTTGCATATTTTGTATTGAAACTTTTTTGCCTGACCCCTTTTTTCCTCTATGTAACATTAATTAAAATTGTCTTTCCTATTTATTTAGGAAGATGTGGTTAGTAGATATGTGCCTAACCTTTTAAGTGACTGGAAACAGGAGAACATAGTACATGAAGCATGACACAAAGTAGGAGACACTGAATTTGGTCTTTAAAATTCCTGAAAGGCAAAATTTTAAAGCAGATATGCTTAATGCTGCTTGCAGGAGCATTCAGCATGTGATTTTAATGTGACTGGTCTTGGTACACCTTTTCAGACAGTCTTTTAAGATGCAAAACCTTCATAGTAGGCAAGCTCAAGAGTAGAGTGTGTGCTTTTTATGTCCAGTTTGAACACTACAAGCTTAATGACTGTCCTACAGAACTACTTTGTGTTTCATTTGAAATTAATTTATCAAAGCTCTAATGGCCTTAATAATTCAGTTTGCTCTGGGACCTACCTCAGTGAACACAGCGTAATCAATCTCACAGATTTGGATTGTTAATAAACAGTTTTTAATATACAATTAAATGTAAGTTTGTTAGAATTTCATCCCTAAACATGATCAGCTGTGCTATTGTACACTTGAATAAATACAACTCTTTATACAATGAAAATAATGAACTTCAGGAGAAGAGCTGTGTAGATGATTTCTTGTCTGGACTATGGCACTTCAAGAGAAAAGTCTGGTCCAAAACTATTTTAACTGCCTGAATCTGTTGTTTCACATGGAAAATTATTTATGTGAGATGAACTCCACTTCATCAGACAATTTATTTTCTTTATTTAGCAAGCTGACATCTTTTGATCCTTTCATATAGCCTACCTCCTATTTAATGAGTAGAGGAAAATCATTGTGTCCTTTAGGGAACACTTAAAGGTCTCTTCTATCTTACTGCAGTATACAGACAGAAATATAGTAATGGCTGTATGTCATCCTTCAGAGGGGAAAGATACAAATGACTTGTTAGTTTCTGTAGCACTGAGGTTTTGACTGGGTACTTATAGTTCCTTTGAAAAGGTTAATTAGCTGGAAGAAATCTCTGAATACTTTGTCCTAGAGATTCAGTCACAAGGAGTCCAGATCCAGGCTCTGTTGACCCTAGTAGCAGAGGTAACAAACTTCAAGTTACCGTTATTGCAGTGCTTAGTCACAAATACCAGTGTCAGTCCTTTCCTCCTCAGTTCCAGTCAGCAAAAATGTACTTCCACATGTGCTTTTGTACTGCTTGTAGCGCAGGAATCCTGCAAGGGGGATCCTGCTCATGTTACTTGTAATGCTGCATGCCCACCCTGAAGAGTAACCTCCATTGGTTAGTGGTGTATTAGAAGGCTATGTGGAGAGTACAAAGTTAACTTACCTCTTCATTTTACTTGACGTTGTTACATGGCTATTTTAAACTACAAAACCATGTGAAAATGCTTGCTGCTTTGCTTACTATGACTACTTGTTTAATATCAAGCTATGCTGTTCTCATCTGGTATCTTTACTGTACTATAGGTCTAACTTGGACTGTAGATAGAAACCTGTTCAGTAGCAGTCTAGCAGAACCAGTGTGTAAAGTTGGAGCTCTTAAAGGTTCACTCCTCCAGGAGGAGACATCAGAATGTCTGGGGGGACAGGGTCAGAATTCTCAAACACTCATTTTAGGATTGCTTTTAAAGATTTTATTTCTAAGCTTTTATTTTCCCCATATTTAGAAACAGTTTAGCATTTTAGCACCATGTCAAAGTTAAATCTAGCTGTTCATTAGCTTTGCTGTCTTTTTGGAATCTCTCAAGAACAAGTCCTGTGAAGACAGGGTAAGTTACCTTCCAGTTGTACCTGTGGCAGAATTACTGACATGTATTCTTCAGCTCTTCCTCAGCTTGAAGGGGAGTCTTGTGAAGTCTCCTAATTCTGCCTTTTGAAGAGTCAGTGCTTCTGTGGTGTATATATATCTGTGTGTTTTTGTGGGTTTTTTTTGAAGGGGGAAGCCTTTTTTTTGAAAAAAAAAATCTCTTTTAGTCTGTAAAATGTTCCACAGACAATAGTTAGCACCTGTAATAATGATGGTAGTTCATGCTCTTTCCTATTAGCCTTAGAGATCAAAAGTGTTCAAAGATACCAGCTAAAGCTATTGTGTTTTGTTTGAAATATTCATAATATTGCAAGGCTGCTTTACTGCTTTCAGTTCTTGAAATCTTGTTCTGTCCCTGTGACAGGGAAGGGTTGTATACACTTCTGCTCAGTAAGAAGAAACAACCATGTGTGGCTGTTCTTTAAAGTCAATATTAAGTAAGACATTTTCAGTAATTCAGAGAACTTTCTTGCAGCGGGAAGAAGTTCCAGATGACTACTACAAGCATGACCCTGATCACAAGCACATCTACCGGTTTGTTCGAACGCTTTTCAGTGCTGCACAGCTGACAGCTGAATGTGCAATAGTGACACTGGTAAGAGATGCTTGATTACTGAAACTTGAGTGTTTGGAATGCTTTTTTTTTTTTTTTTCTCCCCTCCACAAGTGAACTGGGCTGAACTGACACTTAGTTGCAGTGTATCATGAAACCTTGTTAATAATGAAGACACTGTATGAGCAAATTCATTGGAGAAGATTTCTAGGTAGTCACAGGTATAGTTAACTAAAAAGGAACTTACCTGTTCTGTATACAAATATGTAATGCTTAATTACTTGTTCAGTCAAACATTGTTTCATAATATATAACTAGCTGAAGAAGCTTGAGAAAGGCAGAACAGTAGGGCACCATAAACAGTGGGTTATAAGGTGGTTAGACACAAAGACATCTTTTATTTCAGCTGTATGGAGGGGAAAGTGGGAGTTTTGAGTCGACATTAACGAGAACAGTGCAAGTAATACCACCTTAGGGGTTAAGGATCAATACTGTAGGAATTCCAGGAGATTAACTTTCTCATTATTATGTCCTTCAGTCATTGCCACCTTTCTGTCAAACCTTTTTTTTCATTAAACCAAAGAGGCTACAACTTTTTTCCCCAGGTGACATGAACTTGGTACTTAAGAACAATAGTAAGAAAAAAAATACTCGTTACAGTTTGTTGCTTGATTTCAGAAAGTAAGATGGATATAAACAACTGACTGATACAGATTACTTTATACATACACATGCATATGCATGTATATACACATATGTATTATGAAGAGAAAGAAAAAAAACCCCACAATTGATGCATTAGACAATCTCTTACACTGCACTTTGTTGCATACTAGACTTCTGTCTTCATTGTGGCTTCTTTCTGAAAAACAGTCTGAAAGGAGAACAGAAGAGAACTGTCACCCCAAAACAATGTGGCAATTAAGCAAACTCAGCTTGAAGGCCTCCCTTTTAATAAGGAAATAATTAAAAGGGCCAGATAGTTAGAGGTATTGAAACTCAGAAAGTAGTTTGACGTTTTTGCTGTTCTAAAGACACACAACCAATTTTGACAGAATAAGATGATAGCTAACCATGGGCAATATAGCCAGCTTTTTTCAAAAAACAGGAACAGTTAGTTTTTAAAGTGAATTTTACCACTAGATGGCTCTGTTATTACAGGAACACCTCTAGTCCACTTGAAGACTACAAGCAAAGGATGGGAAGGAAGTGTGAGAAACCCTAGTAATAAAGCTCGATCCTGCCCTTAGACATGTACAACAGCTTCTTGCACCCACTAGTTTATCTGAGGTTTCATTTGGACCTTGGACTTAGTTTAGGGAATAGAACATTATAAACAATCTGTATTCAAATTTGAAAGCGCAAATTACATGGATCATTATTGGAGTATGAAATAGCAGAAGACTTAAAGAATGGACTGATTCAACATCTTAGGGCTGATTTTGACATTACATGAGTGGAATGAGTAAAAGACCAAGATGCATCTTTGGACTTGGGTATCTTTCACTATCTAAGCAGTTGGTGATGTAGATGAAAGCAGAGGATGATGATGTAGGTGAAGGACTGAAGCCTGTTCTTTACAGGGTGAAGCAGAAGTAGCACTATTAAAGCTTTTTGTTGTGGAAAGATAGCAATTAATGCATCTTAGTCCCACGACTAGAGATCACAGTGCAGGTTTTAGCACTTCCTGTTAAGCTGCGAGTTCTGAACCTTCACTGTGATGAAAGGCTAGCGTGATGTCGAGTGATTACTACCCCAGATAGGCCTTAGTGAGAACCCCTTGGTGACTGTGTGGCTCCGTGACAGAAAGAACTCTAGCAGCATCTCCCTGAAACAGCAGTGCTCATTGCTCAGAGAGGATTCTTCAGTACCTTTATTGTATACCTTGGTGGTCCAGTTCTTGTGTTATAATAAAAAATGGAACCTGTAATGCCTGAAAGTTTGAATTCTAAAGTGTAAGTAGTAATCACTGATACTTATTTTGACACACACTTAACGGTAGTGGGATAAAGTAGTCGTATTGGACTGGCATGCTTGCTGCTCAGAACTCAGCTCCAGGTCTTAATTGCACACATAAACTGTTTGGGTTTTTTTTTCTTTTTTATAGGTTTATTTGGAAAGGCTTTTAACCTATGCAGAGATTGACATATGCCCTAGTAACTGGAAGAGGATAGTCCTAGGAGCTATTCTGCTGGCTTCTAAAGTCTGGGATGATCAGGCTGTGTGGAATGTGGATTATTGCCAAATATTGAAGGACATTACTGTTGAGGACATGTAAGTTGCAAGGTTTGGCTAATCTGCAGTGGTGGGGGTTTTCTGGGTTTTGGGTTTTTTTTTTAATGGCAATTTTTGTGATCATACTGAAAAAAATACCTCTCTGCTATGATAATGTGCATGATGCATATCTGGTGTCCAGCCTCATTCCTTTTTTTAACCTAGGGAACTTTGAATAACTTTACTTTGATTCAAATCTATATTAATATTTCTAATAACTTTGGTGAGTAACTTCTAAGTTAGTTTTCTTTACCTGCTGTCCCCCAGTGATGAACCATGGGACTGGGTACTTGTTTCCACTAATTTTTTGCATTGGAGTGACTCTAAAGTGCCCAATTTATAGTCTTATCAAAAGTCTTTTTGGGGGACAAAAAAAAAAGTGAACTAAATTTGTTCTCTGCCTTTTCTGTTTTAGAATTTGAAAAATTGCAGGGTAAGCCATAACTTGTGACTTACGTGTCTGCTCTTGTATCCATCTAAGGCCTAAATATCTCAAGGTCTGAATTCCTAGCTGCTGCTGCTGCTGGCAGACAGGTGTCATTTGTGTTGGTATATGTGGTTGCATGTGTTACATCCAGCTACTGCTATGGCTCATCCTCTTTGGGTGAGTTCTTAGACTTGCCTACAGGGCTGATCCTCAGTCTTACTACTGGTTGTTTATGTTCCTTGTATATATTCTTGTCTCAGATGTAGATTTCAGTTCTGCAGAAATTTTGAATCTGCTGTCTTTTCTTGGTGCGCTCAGTTTAAGCCCTACAGTTTCTGAGGATGTTCATCCTCATGGCTCCAGGCTCATACTACGGGCTGGAGGTGTGTTTATTTGGCCCATTAGATTTTCTGTTAAATTCCTTCTCGCAAAGTTTTATCTTTGAGAGCTTTGAGATGTCAGTGTGATTGTTTTAATTCTATTTGCCAGCTGGTTCCTCTTTCCCTTATCACAGTGATAGAAATGCTAGAAGGGTAGCTTCGTATCAGGCTTTTTGGCCTTAATAACTTGATGACACATTTTATGTGTGTTTGAGTTTTATCACACTGCTGTGCTGTAATTGAGCATGTATCCAGACCTATGTAGTAACAGTTCTAGTACAGGAGCAGACTGAGGTGGTAGAAGTTTGCACACAGCAGTGGGAGGCAACCTGGGGAGAGTCTGTTCCTGCTCCCAGCTCTCTTCCTTGGATTCAGCCTAAAGCTACTGTTTAAAATACAGTAAGTCATTATTTATCTGGGATGCTTTAAGAGGAGGAATATCCCATTTTCTTCCTTTAAGTTGGGGGTGGCATTTCTAAAAGTGGGTGAGTTACCCGCATCAAAACAGTTGGTTATTAAAGTTATTTCACATTGCAAACAGCAACAGCCAACATAGTACCCTGTTTTATACACACCCCTTGCCTGGGAGTTCTTTGTCTCCCAGGAAAGCATAATTAGTGATTTTTTTATAATGTACATCTTCATTCAGCCTGGCTCAGAGTGCTCAGCTATCCGAGAAACACACTTGAAGCATTGCTGCAAATAACTCTGAGATGGCTGAAGTGGGGTCAGCAATGCTAGGAGTGCTGGAGTATACATCTTGCTCTTTTTGATGTCTCTTCTTCTGGCCCTATTTGGGACAAATCAAATTGATAGCACTGAAAATATCCGTAACAAAGCAAGACGTTTATTCTCTATTGCTGATGCCAGATCTCCTGAAATTGTAAATACTTAGATTTTCAAAGCAGTGATGGTGGTAAGGAAAATAGACTGAATTTAGGCTTATTTTTTCCTCCCATTTCAAGATGGGATTTTTGTGATCCCATCTCATCTGAAGTGACTTAGACCTTTGAATTTAGGTGTGGGCAGAAATTGTACAACCCTTTTCTGACAATGCCCCAAGGGTGTCCATCACAGTCCCCGCACTGCTGCAACTGGGCAGACTTCACTGCTCTGCGTTAGATAACATCACCATAACTGGGACCTTGGAAAACTGCTTAAAATACTTGGCAAAACTGAGTTTTAAGCTTATAAGTCTAATTCAATTAATAGCTGGTACTACAGTTAATTGTCAGCTTTAGTAGTTCCAGTATTTTTTTTTAACTAGTCACTTGGTGAATATTAGGTATTCTGAATACAAGTGTTACTGAGAGAAAGCAATTGGCAAAGGATTTCAGGCATGGTTGCATTCTAATGTTGGAGACAGTAATGCTGCCAAAAAATCCACCCAACACCCCAGCAGCTCCCCAGCTGACGATTGCTTGGCAGGACTGTGCCAGGTATCGGTCCCTGGGTGGGCCATTCCTGTGCAGTAAAGGCCTGTCTACAAGGACTGGTGGCAAGTTTTGTTCATGAACTTCCTGTGAATTTTCCTCTTGGCTCTACCTATCTAGAGTGATCTCACTAATTTGATGGATACTCTTGTTGAGCCACTGCAAGTCAAGCATGGGAGTTACACCACTCTGACTGGTGTAGTTCACCCAATTTGCAAAACTGTGTGTGCACGTGTGTATATATGTACAAGCCAGGCAGCTCTTCTGAAGGTGCCTGTAGGTGTACCTTGTCCCCACCCTCACACTCTGCTCACTGCTTGAAGACACTCGTTTGGCAGCCCCACCTCACAGCTCTGTTGGCAGTGTGAGCTGTTGGCTCTCACAGAAACTGCTAGTGGGTTAAAGTTGCTTTAAGGATACGTGGTCCAGGCCTTGCGACTGGCAGGTGAGTTCATTTGCCTTAGCCTCTTCCTACTCACTGTAGGGAAAGCATTCATCTTATTTTTTCTATCACAAGCCTTTTCTTATTTGACCAAAGCAAAGGTGGGTTTTTTACTGAAAGGGAATTTTCTTTTGGTTTGGGGGGGTGGGGTGGGTGATTTTTGGGCGGTTGTTGTACTTATTTCTAATGTGGAAAAAATCAAAGGAAATTAAATTGATATTTGGAAGTCATCCTTTGTCAAAACATGCTTGCTTTGATGAGAGTGAATCCATAATCACTGAAAATTTAACTGTGCAGCTGCTAATCTTGCTATGATTGCTTGTAAGGGGACACATGCTGTTCATTCTTTTGGCTACATATATTTGTAAATAAGGCACAGGAACACACGGGCATTATCCTTTCCCAGGTTTTAAACCACTCTTAATAGACTTGTTAATCCAATGAAGAAGTGTATTTTTACACAATTAAAATGTATTAGCCTAGTGAGTACAAAAGGGGCAGTGAAGAGCATTTATTCACAGGGTAAATCAAGCTCTGATCAGCTGATCATCAAAACATTATCTGATTTACATTTCTATAGGCTTATGACCATATGAACAGGAAATTAATTTTGGCACTAGGTTCAATGATACTCAAGTCCACTATGCTAGAAACGAGCACAAAGCTGCTATTCATGTTGAGACCCACCGTCCAATACAGGACACAACCTGGATGATTCCTTGATTTAATTTCCCCCCCTCTGACAGGTAAAACATCCATTTTAAAAGCTCCCAAAAAGCAAGAACAGCCTTAGTACTGAATCTGTGCAACTTACCTTCTGGTGTATTCACAGTTGGCCTGTACAGCTGCTAAATTCTGTTGAGACAGGTCTGCTACCAGTAGGAACAATCATTGAGTTAGCGTTGGACAGACTGAATTGCTTGGCTTGGGTACCACCAGTTTCTTTTAGGTCAATTTGTAACGCGTTTTTTTTCCTCTGTAGAACATCTCTGAACTAGCTGACCACAGTACAGTAGCTGAAGCGGCCTTTTTCATGTCATGGCACTCTCCCCACTTTCCTCCCAATATTTTGCCCTGTGAAAATAGAGGAGTGAGTGAAAACTGGACAGTGCCCTTTGACATAGTACTTTGTTATCCTGCCTAATGCTATTGAGGGGAAAATTCCTTCTCCCACCTAATGCTGCTTATTTATTTATTTATTGGAGATGAATCCATGTTGCTTCAAGAGGCTTTTTTTCTGTGAGATAATAGCAGCAGCTCTTCATAGATCCATTTGTTGCCGTGGTGATCTGCCTACTCCTTTTGTTAGTTGGCCTCTACTTCAATAAACCCCCTTCCTGTTATCAGCCTGGTGAAAATGTCTGCAAGTTCTTCAGAGCTAATAAACAGCATACATCATTCCTTTCATCTGATCACTATAGTGTGGGGCCGTAGGAGAGTGAGAATGGCGCGTGAATTGTACAGCTGCACTAATGGAACTCCGAAGAATGAACCTCCCCAGTCAGCCGGGCGAGTGCACGACAGGGCACTACCTTTCTCTCTGAGCCGGAGGTGCCAGGACTCAAAAGCTGCACCTTGTTTTGAGCACTAGTGAATGACTTGTCTCTCGAAACTAATAATGCAGAGCTCTCAATGACTGTTTCAGAGTTGCTGGTTTTAAAAACAAGCTTGAGGTCTCTTCAGTGTTTTCAGCCACCTAAAACAATCTTTTTTTCCTTTGTCTTCTGTCCCTTATGCCTCCTAGGAACGAGATGGAAAGACACTTCTTGGAGCTACTGCAGTTTAATATCAATGTTCCTGCCAGTGTTTACGCCAAATACTACTTCGATCTTCGCTCCCTAGCAGATGACAATAACCTGAGCTTTCTGCTGGAGCCTCTCAGTAAAGAGAGAGCACAGAAACTGGAGGTAATGGTCTGAGATTGTCTCTATGTGTAGTAAGAGCATCTGTTGCTAATCATGTTAACTGCTGGTTAGAAAAACTAAGAAGCTTTTATATTAGTGTATTCCAGGCTAATTTAACCCCTTTATAACTACAGTTAGCACTTCTAAAACTATGCCTAGGCTAAACTAGTGTTCTAAGGAAAGGAAGGGACAGAGATTACGCAAGTCTAGCAGTTCACAAAATAAAATGGATGTTATTTTGGGAACCCTAGCTCAGCTAGGCTACTTAAGATTGAAAAGATTAGTGTCATATGTAATGGATTGTCTGTCCTTCCCTGGTCACAGTCTGTATTCCAAGCACCTAGAGACAGTCACACTCAGACCTTTCTAAATACTACCAGCTGAAGGTTTCCCACTGCATCCCACTGCACAGCTGCTTTTTAGATTTAGAGGGAGCACTCTTACTGCTCTCATGCTTTAATAAACCATTTGTCTGGGGACAGCTGCAGAAATAATATGTTTCTTTTCTCAAGTTTTAGAACCTCACGTTTTCAAAGAAACTTTGCTTTAAGATAAACTTTTGGAATAGCCACTTCTTAGGAGTCCTTAAGAATGTCCAGAGGAGGGTAAATACAGATTTCTGGTCCTTTCTGCTCCATGGGAAAGGCTGCCTTTCTGCAAGTCCCTGCAGCCTTCTTTGGTATGAAGGCTCATTTTACAAAACTCGAATTTTTGCAGAGTCAGTCTTCCTAGTTGCTGGCGATATGCAAGACATTTTGAAAATATCTAAATTACCTGGGTTCCCAGGCAAAATTTCTTGTTGGATCAATGCAACCTTTCATCTGTCCAGGTTTAATTGATGACTCTGCATGTTGTTTTGTTGACCTTTCAACAAAGGCGTTACCGCAGGCCCTGTGTACACTGATACCATAGCCCCTTTCAAAGAGGGGTGTGCTACGGTATTCTTGGCTTATATTGTTCTGTTGTCCGCCCCCAATAATTCTGCTAAGTGCCAGCTTTTTATTTCATCCCAGAAGTGGCTGAACTTCGGGAATAAGTGTGATCCCTCCTGGTCCTTTGGAATGATAGGTATGATATGCCAGCGAATTCCTCTATTTAAAGTTAAGCAATGCAAATCTTCTGCTTTGTCTCACCCTTGTTACTTGCACTTTAAGCTAACACTGTCACTAATTGTAAATGTGGTCGTAGGGCAGTTCATATTCCACAGGAAATTGTTTACTGAACTGCTCAGTGCCCAGGCATAAGTGGATGATTTACAGATTGTGAGCCTGTTTTGTTTCTTCTTTGCTAGCATTCAGGGGCTTGGTATTTAAAACCAGAGTAATTTTCAGTACAGTATGTGATTTGCCATAATGCACTTACTAATGCATGTATTACAAGATATTTTGATTTTAATTCCAAAACGTGGTAAATATTTAAACCATTTGCTCAAATTTTTAATTCTACCTTTTGGTTAGAAGCACATGAGCAGTTCATAGGAGCCTGTATGAAGCACTGAATTAGTATTCCAGGGATTGAAAACTGATTTACACCATATGGGCGACTGGAGCTAAATGTGTCAACACAGGTTGCTTTATGATTGATGTGCTAGCATTAAAACAGGATGGAGAGCCTGGGCTTGCTCTGGGAGCTCATGCAGCCAGTGTCTCAAAGAATGCCACTCTTGAGCCAAATGCATGCCTCCAGAAGGTCGGCAGAAATAAATGTAAATAATTATTTTAAAATACACTTAGAAGTTTATTCATGCTCAGAGTGCTTTTCACCTTTTGAACTTCCAGAACACTGGGCTGTGCTGAATGGGTGCTGCCTTAAAGGGAAGGTGTAGGCTTATAGCTGATCACAGGACTGTGAAAGTTCATCTGGTGATAGGTGGTAAATTATTAATAGAAGTAAATGTTCATGACTGAAATTCATTTCAGCCTTTTATTACAGGTATCCTTCCTTATTTATTTGCATTGATAATGCATATTTGCATTGATATTTGCATTGATAATGCCTGAAAGCTCCAATCAGGAATAGGCCTTGCAGGAGAGGACACGCAGTGTTTTCTGGATAACCATGTGTTATTAGGATTTAAATAATTAGGTCTGTTACTAGAATAGCTGCACCAGAGTAAAGGCTGCTTGACTAGCTAGAGAAGCAGAGACAAGCCAATAAATGGCTGAAAAAGCAGTTAAATACTAAGTTGCCCAGACGTGCTGATATCTAATAGCTGTATTAAAGTGCCACAGCTATTGCCATTCCATTGAGCAGTGGGCTGCCCTCCCTTCTCGGGCCTCTTCAGGAACCTGATTGTATGAGTGATCCCGGGAGGAGCATGCTGGGGGTGAGGGTGTAGAGAAGGTAAAAGCAAAAGGGATGTCCTAGTAGAATTTCATTTCCTAGGCTCTCTTGCACTGAGTGGCCAAGGACAAGGTGCCTGAGGGAGTGCAGAAATCTTTTCAGTTTGAACCTTTTCTGTCATAGAAATGGCTGTGTGCATGTACTGTTAAAATAAAATTTTTGTGCTGTTGCATGTACCAGACCTATCTACTAGGTGCAATTTTGAACATAATATCCACCAACTCCCAAGTCTGAAATGGATCCAAGCTTTCCATTAGGTAGTGAGACTGGTAAAGGACTGAAGATACTTGGATATGGAAACCACTCACATTCTATGTCTTACTTTCCCATGGAGAGGGTTCTTGTTAGCATGGGGACAGGCCCCTTTAGTATTTTCCCTCCAAAGTAGTTCTTACTCTCATTCTAGGTAGAAATGCTAGTAGTGTCGCTGCTACAGAGTGCCTGCTCTGTCAGTATTACACTTGTAAAAGCTCCCTTGAAATGCTCGAACTTTTCTGATTTGTACTTTTCATTTTGTATCTAAACATGTTCTCCAGGCTATCTCCCGTCTGTGTGAAGACAAATACAAAGACTTGTCAAAAGCTGCTATGAGACGATCTTTCAGTGCTGATAACTTAGTTGGTATCCGCCGTTCTAATGCCATCCTCTCCTGAGGAGAGAGAAAGGTGCAGCACCGTGAGCCAGCGTCCACATGAACCGGAGGAATGCCACCACTCCACGCACACAAGCCAGCGGTGATGGTGTCTTCCAGCCAGGAGGAGAGGAGGGTAAAGTAGCCAAGGAAGCCCAGAGCTTGAGGAGCACGCTTGGTGCAAAAGACAAGACCTTTGTCACATCGACTCTCTCCTCCTAATGTATCCAGAGGTGCAAAAACAAACTTCTCTCCTTCTCTCCCCCACAGATGTTTGCTTACTATGTAGGCCTATAGCTGTGAACTCTTACGGTTTTTAATAATAAGTAGTTTTAAATTTTAGAATTTAAACACTAACCACATGACTATAGTTACAATGTTCTTCCCTCCTCTCCCCTGTTATCCAGAGTCTCGCTGCATTTGTATTTCAGTACCGATGCAGTGTTAACAAAAACAAAACAAAACATGGGACTCCTAAAGTACAAAGCCACTCTGGAGCTGAAAACAGTAGCATAGACATGTGTTGACAGTTTTTCCCCGGTTTGGCTACTAAAAGCTGCTATTATTGGTGATCTGTTCATAATCAAGAAGCTGCCCAGCAGAAAGGAATTCCAACTCTGCACCCACAACTTCACTCCAATAGAGATTGTCAAAAGACTGAATGTTTTGACTGGGGGCAGAGATGTGATTTTATGTATTGTTAAAATGTATAGGGTCCATGCTGCATTTCTTGTGAATTATGGTGCTTCTCTCATTTTCTAATACTTATATTGCTCTGGAAGAGACGCAATCTGTATATTTTTCTGAGGTATTGAATGAGAAAGTTGGTCTGGAAACATCATCACCATCCCAAACAGTGTAGCAATCCAGTGGTGAGTGGCGTGTGTGCGGCACTGCTTCTCTGAGTTCTACTGCAAATCTCTTGTGCTATATACAGTGGAGTTCCTAAAGCTGATGTTGTGCATCCATCTGGCTCTCCTTGGGTGTTTGTTTCCTGGGAGGGGTTTACATTCATAGTGAGACAGTAATGAATTTGAGAATCCTGGACTACCTAACCAGGTAGATTGAAAAATGTCATGTTCAATTGAGAATTATCAAAAAGCTTTCCAGAGACATATCCCCCCCCCCTCCTTTTTTTTTACTGCTCTAGAAGCTTGGGTTTTGCTCTTTCTGAGACTTTGGAATGGAGCTTACTTTCAGGGTCTGAAACTGAACTCTAAACAGGATAAGTATTATTAGACTCTTCCTGTTACAAGTCTTTGTTGTATCTTCCCTTCTTGGATCCAAACAGATTCTAGGTGGTTTGTCCTAGGAGCAGATCTCCCTCTGAATGGCACGGGTTTTGTGCACTTCCTCTTCCAGCCAAGGCCCAGACACACTGAATAGCAAGTCCATGTGCCTTTGAGAGTGGGGCTGCCTGAGTGTCCTCATCAGTTTGGCTGCACTCAACTGTTAAAATGATGCATACAGTCTTTTCCAGTATGCAGATATGCCAGCCCCTGGCTCCCAAACCCATGGAACTTGGCATTTCAGGTATTGATCACAATTCAATTTTGAAAATAATGCTACGTCTTCAGGTGGTTTTCCTTTCTCATGTTTGTATTAAAAGAAAAGCTAATAAACTCTATTTTAATTAAATTTAAAGGTGAATTGTGTGTTCTGTACAGCTGTCTGATTTCATTTCCCATCACGAGTATGTGGTGCTGTGCAGCTTCTCTCAAGTATGAAAAAAGAGAGAAAAAAACCCAGCGGTGTGTGTCAGGGTCCCTCCATTCCTGGTACCAGCTCTGAGCAGCCTGGAGGCATCGTGGGGCAGGGCCCTGGCAGCCTGCTTCACCTCAAAGCCTGGTACTGTCTTGTGTGGTGGCCTGGCTCTTCCCACCTGTCGTTTGGATTTAGAATTAAACTGGGCTACTCAAATGACTATTCCCTGACAGTTTCTTTGCACTGAAATGGCCTTTAATTAGGGCTTGTCTCTTTGGAGGCGAGTTGATGTTTTAAGTCCTCCCCTGAGAAGCACTAAATTGGAAGCTGTAAGTGACCAGCTCCTGGATTGACTTGTGACCCAACTGCTAAGGAGTTTTTTTTCCTTAGCACTGCCAGGTGCCTTCAACTTTGTGGAACTGGTCTGGATGCACTTTGCTGCAGGCTGGCACACGGCTTCTGCGAAGGCAGCCGTTCAGCTGCAAGGTGCTCAGCAGAAACTTGGGGCTGTCATTTACCTTTTTAGCCAAAAGAGATGGAGGCTCTTCCTGCTGGTCTGGATGGCAGGTGACTGACAGTGTGAGCCGATGGCTGTTTCTGCAATAGATCCTGCAGGAGACTGCTGCTCCAAAATTAATTTTGCTTTGAACCTTAACTGGTTTTAGTTTTATTGTAGCATAGCCCAGAGCACATTGCCAATAGGTTTTTTATCTGTTCAGAAGATGCTAAACAGGGTTCAACTACGACTCACCTTCTTAAGAGAGGAAAAATAGCAGTTCCACTTAATGTTTAATGTTCTGGTCCCCCTAAAAGAGTTAGATTTAGGAAAAAAACTGCTTGTGTATTTCTTAGGTAAATAAGTAAACAATACAGCTCTCTTTTGAAGGGATGAGCAGTGATAGTGTTTCAGAAGGAATTACATTTAGGTGGTTCTGCTGGAAGATGATCTGGGGGGTGAGGATATCCTGTAACTTTCACTATTATTTCTATGTTGGCAGCATGTTTCTCAAAAGGGCAGAAGAAAAATTACAATCATAGAATACTGGGTGTTACAGAGATTGTTACCTACCTCTGCTCCCAGGGAAGAGCCACCAGCTCCAGGATCAGGGTACCTTGTTCCTCTTAACCCAACAGCTGAATAATATTTGATCTACGTTGAGGTGACCTCTGCCTGCATTCGGTTCCAGGGCAGCACTCCCCATCTGGCAGTAAATATGGTTTGTAGAGACAATAGCTGTGTTGCGGCCCAGCAAGAATAATGTGAGGACCAGCAAGAACAACAGGAGCATCGTGTGTTAGAGGTCAGCAGGGGCAGGGAGTTGTGGATGTGTGTGTGGGCTACGTGCTGCCCTCAGGCTTCAGCAGCCCGTTCCCTTTGTGTACGGGAACTGTGTATTTTGTTTCTAAGGGAATTTTATGAGAACTACTTCAGTGTGGGTTTGGCAGTTAAGAGGACAGGCACTTCAGCGACGGAATAAATGTCAAGACCATCGCTTCTGGATAAGGGTAGAGGCATCAAGCAGCGGGCAGAAGAGCAATTGAGGCAAGAGCTTGCCCAGGGGGTTGGCAGGCGTGTGTGGTGCAGGGTGAGCTGAGGTGTTCAGAGCTCAGTGTGGGGCAGGCTCCTGGCCCCCTCCTGAGCTGGTATTTCCCACAGCACATTACACACGTTATCTGGGAAAACTACACTTGCACCAAATAAGTTGTTTGATATACAGTGAATTAGAGGGTGCTGCCAAAGTGCCTGTAGAGCACCTCCTAACCTGTCTCTTATACAC
>NW_020799108.1:3421729-3424894 GCF_003259725.1 Athene cunicularia
ACAGTGTAGAGCACCTCCTAACACACCCTCCCCCCCGCCCCAGTTGCCTAGCTAGGGAAAGAGCATTTAACTGGCTGAACAGGGTCTTGTTTGTCATCATAGGTTGAAAAAAGCCTCGGGCTACCTTTGTGGACAAGGCCTTTTTTAGGTGAAACAACCACTTTGGCTTCTGCTCTGTGATAACAAAACCTTTTGAGAAGCCACACAGTCCCCATACTGTCAGACACCGTCATTCCCCACACCGCCCAGCCTGAAATCACACTCCATTTGCCACTGTTCGAGCCCAGGGAAGCCAGGGGCTGCCTCCAGAGTGGCCTAAGTCGACCGAATGAGGGAGAGCGAGCTGGGGAGCAACGCAGCAGCACAGGCATTGGGCTCGGCTGTGTGCAACCACGCGTGTGCTCGCGGGAACAGGGTCCCTGCAGGTGCTTCGCAAATGGCTGCCTCCAGTAATGGCCCTTCCCTTGCTGTGAGAAACTGGGGTAGGCAGTGGATGGCAGCTCTGCCAAACCCCTACTGACTGAGGTGCGGAGGACACGGCGGCTTCCTGGGAGGTGAGGATGGCAACAAGGCTGCCTGCGAGGTGCTGGAGTTGCTTCTGGAGGCAGGCCGCGTCTGCAGCTGCTCAGTGTGAGAGAACCTCGGGCTGAGATGGTGCAAGTCCCCCGCACACACCCCAAACAGTTGCCCTCTGTGCGATAGGATCAGCCCCTGACAGCGTTTCGCCTGAACCTGACCGTGGGGGGCAGCTCACCCGGCACTGAGGTGAGTCAGGTTGCAGCTGTCAGGTTTATCACTGGGTGCTGGAATGCTGCTTCCAGGTAAGAGATCCTATCTAGTGGGACCTGCTGTGTGCCTACACACCTAACTAGACAGCAGACTCCTTTACCATTAGTCACCACGGAGCTGGCCTTAACCCCTTGCTGTCTTTCCTAAAGTGCTCCTCCCAACATGAGTGAGCACACAGCAGATGGCAACATGGACCCTCAGGTCGGTGCAGCATCCTGCTTGCCTAAGAGCTGTCATCTACTTGGCCTGAAACATATCAAAGGTCACCTCTTGAGGGCCTGATCTCGGTGCAGGGCGAGGGACTATCGTGTGCAAACTGCAGAACACCAATAAAAGTTGATCGTTAACCCCCTTCTACCAGCGAGGTGTGACCTCGGCCTGTCAAGGAAACACGCTGTCAGCGAGGTCACGGGCACCGGCCAGCAGTTCAGCCCCCAGCACGGCACCCCCCGAGGACTACCGCCAGTTCAGCGCAGAGCCGGGCTGCTGCGCCCAGGCTGGGACGTGGTGCCACGGCACGGCAGTGGCGAGGGTGCGGGTGCGTGCCATCCCCCAGGCCGAGGGCAGTGCTGCGCGGGGTTCCCACACATGGAACACGCTGTTCCTGAGCCACGCTTCACCAGCCCCCCCAGGATCCCCAGTGCTAAGAGCCCTGCGCAGCCCTCCAGCACAGGCCTCCCCATCCCCCCACAGTTAAGTTTTTATGGTAATTAATATTCTAGCAGAAGCAAAGAAAACGAGAGACACTTTTTTTTTGTCCTCATAAATAACTAATCTCAATACTTCTCTTTTTGAATAAAATTTCTTCCACTTTTCACAAAATATAGTACAGTTATTTAAACAACATTGAACAGCATCAGTAACGGAAGAGGCAAAAACCAACATGTAAATTGGCTACAGCTTACAGGGCTGACGGCAACAGCTCCTTCCCCCTGCTGCCACTTGTTGCCGAGAAGCCAGGCTCAGACACAAGTTGATTGTATTAACCTACTGTTAGATCAAAGCTGAAGATGCTCTTGCATTTTTCAATAGGCAATGGTTTGTAACTAATCTTGGACTTCTCTTTTTTTCAAAACAAACAAAAAAAAAGCTTTACACAGTCAGTTGCACTTTGGAAAAAAAACAAAAACAACAAAACGTCACCTTTGACATGGTTTTGTTCATTGTATTGCATGATGTGTGTTAAGCTGTATCTACAAAAGGCACTAAAGAAAGAGAGGAGTCCAGCGAGGCGTGGATTGGAGCAGGTTGAAGTCATTTAATGCCCTGGATTACAACACGAGACTACCCACAGTGTCTCTGCGCCTGACCTGCCTTGCTGCCGAGAACACACCTGTCCCAAACCCGTATCAAAGGTCACTGCGGCTTCCCTCTGTACAAACCAGATTATAATACAACTATTTACAGTTAGTAACACAACATGGTGCAATTCTGTCCACAATGAAGTACTGCAACACGCTGGAGGGAGAGAGCCCTCTGTGGCAAGAGCAGTCCCTGCTGAGCCCTCAGTCCCTGCACCGCTGGCTCCTCTGGCCAGAACGCCCCAGAGACACTCCTGTGGCACCTTGGCAGGACCTTTATCAGTAGATGTGCCACTTGAGCCTCCCCTCACTTCCCAGGCTTTGGTTTTAAAATGAGGTGGAAACCTTCATGACTGAAGTGGTCCAAGGGTGTTGAGAACAACATCAGATCCCTGCAGTCCTGCGGGAGCAAAGCCAGCAGTTGTTCTCCAGTGCTCGAGCAGCTGGGTCACGGTGCCACGCTTGAAGGAGGGCAAAAAAAGGACTTGAGTAATGGCTGGGCAGTTACATACACGATCACCACTTAGGGCAGGGGAAAAGCCACTTAGGGGAAAAAAAAAAAAATCGGGTGCTTTCACAAGTGGGCTGAAGCCAGAGGCAACCACCTCCTGCCAGCTGTGCTGCAGCCGGAGCCCCTCGCTGCGTTCAGTGGACAGGAGGGCCCACCCCCCGTTGCCATCATTCTGCTTATTGAAACCCAGCTGTCACCACCACTTAATGCCAGGCACGGGTTCTGTCAGTGCTCTGCTGCTGCCTGACCTGGGGAAATGAAAAAGGCTTGGGAAGCTGGAGGAAAGGGAGTATGAGCACTGCTGAGTTTTCCTAAATTATCCACTCGCTCCCAAACTCGGCACCGTCTCCAGCAGAGGCGCAGCTCTGAATGAAGCGGCAAGCGGTGCTGAAGCGGGCTGGCTGGAAAACCCAGCTGCTCCCCGGAGCCAGCCAGCCACCTGGCCCGGACCCCCCATGCGCACACTACCTGCGGCAGGGTGCAAGGCCCCTTCTAAGGCTGGTGGCGCCGCGCTCAGCGGCAGCCGGGGTGCCGCGGCCGGCAGGGCCTCACCCCGGGCAACCC
>NW_020799108.1:3424944-3427750 GCF_003259725.1 Athene cunicularia
CGGGCAACCCGCGGGGCCCGGCGGAGATGCCAGACGCTCACGCCGCTGCACCGGCGAGAGGCGCCGAGCCCTGCGCAGAGCACACGGCGGCTCAGGACGGGGCTGCTCTCTGGCCAGAGCCAGCGGTGCCCCGGGGCCCTGCCAAGCCCGCACGGCCCCGGCTCTGCGCCGCGGGGGAACTGGCTGCCCGCTGCAGAGCGACGGGTCGTACCTGGGAGCCCGTGCAGCAGAGCTGAGCCCCACCGGCCCCGCTCCCCGCCCGCGGAGAGCCGGCACACGCTTGCCAGGGGGAGAAGGGACCTCTGGGGCCGCCTGGTCCCCACCTGCACCGCAGAGAGTTGGGACCCTGTCCCTGCCTAGCTCGAGGGCCAGGTGGTGGTTCCTCTCCGCAGCCCCTTCCTCCTGCACCGCCACCTCCCGCAAAGCCCACAGCCCCCTCCCTCCGCTCAGCGTGCTGCCGCCCGAGCGGGGCCTGTGGCAGCATCGTGCCAGGGACCCCCGGCCCTCTCCTCCGCAAGACGGAGCTGTGTCCGGGGGCCCTGGGGGCACCGTCCTGCTCTGCCCGGGGAGAGCTGGTGCAGCACGGCAGAGAGGCAGCCGCCACTGCCAGCTCTGCCCAGCCCCTTCACCTGCCCCGGGGGGCTCCAGTGAGCAGCTCGGTGCCAGAGCCAGCACATCAACCGGGGTCGGGGGCCATCACCCGCACTGCCTGCTGCAGCTCCCCCCTTCACCCTCGCACCAGCGAGACCTGCGCCGAGCCGTGAGACACGAATCAGTGCTTAAGGGCTACCTACCACCTGACTGGCCCGTAGACAGCAGCAACCCCAGGACCCCAAACAGGGCATGGGACCCCAAATGGGGCATACACAAGGGTGCCAGGCTCCAGGCCTCCCTGTCCCTCTGCCCCCACATCACTGACAGCACATCTCCCTGCCCCACCTGGGGCCACAGCTGCTCCATGCCCCATGGGCACACATGCTCGGTCCCGGGCAGCACCGCCACGGTGGGGCTGAGGATGCTGGGGGTGGCCCAGCTGCCACCGCCTCTTCTGTGGCCCAGGGTCCTTGCAACCCTCTCCTCCCTGTGGCTGGGGTCACCGAGGCTCCCTCAGGTCACACGTGAGACAGCGGAACCTGCTTGTGGTAGGAGGCCATGCTGGGCAGCACTGTCCTGCCCGCCAGCGCCGGGCTGGCCTCGCTGTACACGGAGGCGCCTGCGGGCTTCCTGGCCCGGCAGCAGCGGGCTGTGAAGCGCCTCCAGGACTCGAGCGTCTTGCCAGACCAGATCCAGACGCCGGAGGTGATGCCCACCACAAGGCACATGAAGTACTTGAGCATGAAGACGGCGTAGTCGGGCTTGGGGCGGTGGGTGTCCCCAGGACAGGAGCAGTTCTGCGCCTGCTCCCACGCCTCCCGGTTGTGCTGCTCGTAGATGTAGCAGGCGATGACGATGGTGGCGGGCACAGTGTAGAGCACGGTGAAGATGCCGATGCGGATCATCAGCTTCTCCAGCTTGTCAGTCTTGGTGCCGCCCTGCTTGATCACGCTGCGGATGCGAAAGAGCGACACAAAGCCGGCCAGCAGGAAGAGGCTGCCGGTGAAGAGATAAACAACCAGCGGTGCCAGCACGAAGCCCCGTAGGTTCTCCAGGCTCTGGTTGCCCACGTAGCAAACCCCAGCCACAGGGTCACCATCCACGGAGCTGAGTGCCAGTACAGCGATGGATTTGGCACTGGGAATGAGCCAGGCAGCCAGGTGGAAGTACTGCGCGTAGCTGGCGATGGCCTCGTTGCCCCACTTCATGCCGGCAGCCAGGAACCAGGTGAGGGACAGGATGACCCACCAGATGGAGCTGGCCATGCCGAAGAAGTAGAGGAGAAGGAAAACGACGGTGCAGAGGGCAGGGCCCGTGGTCTCATAGTGGATGTGGTGGTGCTCCGGGTTGCAAGCCACGCTGGCATGCCCCGCCACCAGCCGCACGATGTAGCCCACAGAGACGAAGAGGTAGCAAGCGGAGAGGAAGATGATGGGACGCTCGGGGTACTTGAAGCGCTCCATGTCGATGAGGAAGGTGGCCACGGTGGTGGAGGTGGAGAGGAAGCAGAGGATGGACCAGAGGCCGATCCAGAAGGTGGCGAAGGTCTTCTCATCCTGCGTAAAGTAGGGCTGGTAGCAGGGGATGGCACAGTTGGGTACCTGCCCAGTCCTGATGCGGTTGTACAGCGGATGGGACTCCTTGGAGATGGGGATCAGGGGCGCTTTGCACTTGCACGTCCGGCCACAGTCCAGCCCCGAGGGGCGCTGCCCGTCGTGGGGCGTCAGGTTTTTGGCCCCGTCCTTGGCCGGGCGCGTGGGCTTCCCGAAGAACGGCGGCAGGGTGGTGGCTTCCGTGCGGTTGTAGCCCATGCAGAGCACCTCCGTGTCCCCCAGCACCGGCAGGCTGTCGCAGCTCATCCTCTCGGGCCAGGCAAAGCCGTACTGCTGCATGATGGGCGAGCAGCCGGCCTTGGCCCGCTCGCAGACGGAGCGGCAGGGGGGCAGCGGCTTGGTGTAGTCGGGCAGGCAGATGGGGGTGTACATGCTGCAGAGGAAGAAGCGCAGGTCCGGGGAGCACTGGATCTCCACCAGCGGCCAGAACTGGTGCACCTCCAGCCCGGCCTCGTCCTGCGTGTCGTGGTTGAACTGGTTGGGCATGTAGGTGAGGTTGTAGCCGATGCCCTTGCACATCGGCACCGTGATCTCCTGGCACACCAGCGCCTTGGAGGCGGCGCGCCCCGCCGCCGGCAGCCCCAGCAGCAGCGGCAGCC
>NW_020799108.1:3427800-3464846 GCF_003259725.1 Athene cunicularia
AGGGTGCAGGCAGCCGCGCTGCCGGCCCGGGCCCGCCGCTCCCCCCGGCCGCTGCGGGAGAGGCTCCGCCAGCCGCCTTCCTGCCGGCGGGCGCCGGGGCACTGGCCCTGATGGCCACGGCACGCCCAGGGCAACCAGGGGCACAGACCCGCGTCAGAAACCACATCTGGGGGTCATGTGCTGCACCCGCCATGGCAGCCCCCCTGCTCTGGCCGAGGAGGAGCTCCCTGCTCAGGGGCTCCCCACTCCTCCGTGGGTGCGGATGGAAGGGCAAGTGGGAGCCGAGTACTCGCAGCCCACGATGCGCTGGGGGACAGCTCACGGTCAGGCCTGCTGCTGGGGGACGCCAGCGCCCACAGTACCCCCTCCCGCATCCAGAGCCCAGAAAGCGAATACTCAAAAGCACGATCTGGCTCCTGCCTTCCTCCCAGAGGTAAAAAATCTGGCTCGCCTGTCCGCTCGGTGGCCAGTGGCTATTACACCTATGGGTGGAGCGCTGACGGCTGCTACCAAAGCCCTCAGGGATTTTAAGGCCAGAGACCTCATGACCACCTCCGAAATCCTCTGTGTGTACAAGCCCACCAAGTCTAGGCATGCATATCATTTGGCACTGACAGCCTTGATGCTTAACAACTTGTCTTAAAAACGGCCAAAGAAAGCTCAAGTCCCTATCCCTCTTCGCTTTACACTATGAGCTTTGCCTGTAATAAAGCTACACGGAAGAAAACTAAAAGTCACGTGTTCCTTTGGAACACAGTGGCATATCCGTGTAGCAGGAGTCATGACTTAATTCTCCCCAACAATGAGTTTCCGTGAACTAGCAGCCCAGCAGAAAGCAATCACAGAAAGTTTCATTATGGCTTTCAGTTGATTATCCAAATTATAGCTGAGAGCAGAGGGCAGGCTTTTTATTATCATCATTGCTGTACAATTAGAAAATGCTGATGAAGCTCCACAAGAGCAGAAATTCTCTTTGCTGGTATTTTTCATTTTTAAAAGCGCTCCCTTGGGCAGTATCTTGGTTTGATTCCACACACAATGGGGAACAGGTAGGTGGGAAGGGAGAAGGTAAGAAGGGGAAAATGGGGCAGCTCTTCATTTCAGTTAATCTATCAAGTCTTGTAGCCTGGTCCAGGTTTTGCCACTCCTCCAGATGTATCTAATTCTTAGAGCCTGGCTGTAAATAATGCTGTATTTGCTACACTGGGGACACATAAAATCCAATTAAGAGCCAGGTAGACATCTGTTGGCTTGCTCTGTGCTTCTGTTTCCTATGAATACACAGCAGAGCAACCAGAACAGGATTAAATATGGTGTAAGTGCAAGTACACTTGGTAGGCTTGTTATTCATCTCTACAGTACTGTATAAGAATACAGTGCTTTATGTGCATCCAGCACTATTAGCGACAGAAGCTGTGGCTGCACAAAACCTACTGTGCCAAACCCTGGAGACAAAAGAGAAAGTGTTTCCCACCCCTGAGAACTTGCTGTTGTTGTTACAAAAAATCTACAAATTATTAGGAATTCACTTTACCTTTAATCCATGTGCAGAGGTGTTCCTGAAGCTCCACTTGGGAGTCCAGCTAGTCCCTGCTTGTGGGTCCGTCCCATAGGATACGGGACACGGGCTGCCAATATGTGTCCTCATGGACATATCTTCCACCCATTGAGGCATTTTCAGCTGGGATGCAGCAGCTCCTGGTAGAAGCAGAAAGTAAAAAGGTGGTAAATATTTCTGTATTTGGTTCTTTCACTGCTGTATTGTCAGCCTACACTGTTTACCTGGATAAACTGCCTTTGTGAAGGATACTGTGACTTTTAAAAGACTTTAGAAAAGGACTAAGTGAGCTTCCTTTGTCAAGACTAGCTATTGCCCCTGCCCTTGTTAGAGAACTCAGCAGACTTTTCCAAAGAGCTTTTCAACCCAGGCTCTGGGCAGGGACAATGCCGGGGAGCAATGATCTCGCTCTTGGCTTTGCCTGTACCAAAGCAAGGCAGGAACCTCCTGCCCCTCTTGTTGTAGGACCAGCACGCTGTCCCTGGCCCTCGACCCTTCTTGCTAGGAGCAGCAAATCCTGGTTTTGTCTGCACTGCTGACGAGTCTCCAGCTCCCAGGAATGGAGCAGTGGGGGCCCAGCACAGGTGACTACGGGCTCCCGGTGCTGGTGGGCAGCCTGCCAGTCACCCCAGCTGGAGGCTGTGCTACCTCAGGCGCTGCTCGAATTAGCAGTGACCCCTGATAACCAACTGCTTGAGCGACGGGTTGCTGAGGACCGCAGGGTGGTTTGCAGCAGCACAAGACTGGCAAGG
This sequence comes from Athene cunicularia, assembly GCF_003259725.1. Taxonomy (NCBI): domain Eukaryota; kingdom Metazoa; phylum Chordata; class Aves; order Strigiformes; family Strigidae; genus Athene; species Athene cunicularia. The sequence continues at coordinate 3,430,111 of NW_020799108.1, forward strand.
CTGTGCTTTACGGCCTGTGGTGGGTGCAGGGACTGACAGCTGCCATGTTTGGCATCACGATGCAGCCCGCAGCCAGCTCCAGCACAGCAGACCCACCGTGTGCTGGTACAAAAGGAGATCGATGTTTCCCCTACACAAAGGACATGATTGCATGCTTCCACCCATGTCAAGCGTTTGTGTTCCCACCTGAGAGTCAAAAGGCTGTGGGCTGCCAGCACTGCAAACCCTGGCACCAAGACTGACCTTGCATAACTGGACCTGGAGAGGGCTCCTAAATAAGAGATCAAGATGTTTGCTGCCCCACAGGCAGGAGGGACCTGGCAGGCAGGGAGACAGGGCAGCTCTCAGCCATTTGTGAGCAGGCAGAACAGAATGAGAATTACTGCTGGCATCTGCAGGGGGACACTGGCACCTGAATCCTACCAAAGTGCAACAGCAGCAGGGGCAAGCATGTGCTTTTATAAAGCTGTGGGCTGGGACAGGGATTCAGATTTAAATCACTTGAATGCTTTTCACCATGAATGCCTTGCTGAAACTCCCTTGAAATTCCTAATCTACATCAATACTGGGGTTTTTTATATATACCTGTACAATTATACACCTTAACATATTGCAGGAAAACAAAACCATACCAAACTCTAGTCATATTCAAGCTACATGAAACTAGACAACTTCCATGTGAATTAATGCAAAACTTGAGTTCTAACAGTGACACAGACCTGACACAAGTGCTTGCAGTTTGTAAAATGCTACCAGAAGTTCAGATAAGTAAGACTAAAGTAGAATCAGGAAGAGTGGCTGCATTTGAAACTCATCTTGCTGGACTCATCAATTAGTACTTAACAATATTTGTACACATAAGTGCACATAAAAGGTACATAATTACTTTCTGTTGGCCTCCCTGGGGACTGGGACCCCTTTCCGAGAGGCACAGTTGGTACGCAGAAGGGGTGTTCCTGCCCTCAGGTGCCACCACCAGAGCATGCAGACAGCAGAGGCAGAACCAGAGCCTTGTCCCAAAGCAAAGGTGCAGGAAGGTCGCTGGGGATGAGGAAAGGTCCCTGCCATGGCACAGCCTGGCCACCAGCGCCACAGCCACGGCTGATCTTCAGATCTCCTTGCTGCGATTCACACGACGCTGAGATAAGGAAGAAGCAGTGAACTTTACATTTGATTTTCCTGTGGGGCATATTGCAGCCTGAAACTTTTCAGATACGTAGTTTCTGAAACACATCACCTTGTGCTTTTTTCTTTTTTCTTTTTTCTGTTTTTTTTTCTTACATGGGTCCTTGAAAAGAAAACAGTCCCCATAGTGAAGTTGACATGATAAATTAGTATGGCCCTGGCAAAGCCCTCACTCTTCATTGGGCAAATACTTGTTTATGGACTTTCAAATTGTGGCTTATGTAACAACAGGGTGAGTGACTTTCAAAAAAACCTCTGCCATGTATTGACCTGATAGAGCCTAATGGGTCCTTCAGAGCAATTAGGATTTATTGTGTTAAGGTCTATTGTGTATAGAGACCTTTCTAAAAACGTGTTATTTACCCAGAAGGCAGTAATGACTGTTTAAATACACAGTTAGATTGTTTCTGAAATGCTTGCTGCTCTATATATTGCAAAGAAGTTACTCCAAGTATTTTTCAGAGTTAAATACTTTGCTCCACTGAGATTTCCAAGCAGGGCGATTGTACTGCACATACATTTGTATGTTTATAGCTGTAAGTAAGCGAATTGAGCTCTCAGGAAAGCTGCCAAATGAGCAACCTTGAAGCATGAAATCTGAGGTTTTTGCTTGACCAAGGGGCCAGTGCTCGCCACTCTAGTGGTCTGAGCAGCTCGGGCCATTTCCCAGGTGAGAGAACAGGGCATTTCCTACGAACCACGTGAGTTTTGCCCTGTCAGATCTGAATGTCCAACAAAGGTGACCTCAACAGCCAAGAAGGTGTGGTTTCCACTGTGACACATCTAACCCTCTATGTGCATGTGAGGTGGGGCCATCACCACTTCCCTGTGACCTACTGGGGGCTGGTATGCAAAACTACAAGTGTTGGCTTCTGAACACTGGTGCAGATTGGAGAAGGCTAACCCTTGGCCAGGCTCCTCGGCACGTGTGAAGGAGCATAGCTTCACTGCCTGGCAAAGATCAGCACTGGCTTACACCAGCTTTGACTCCAACCACATGAGTAAAAAAGCCTCAACTCATACATGGGAGCTATCAAAGCCCTCTATGAAATAATAAAAATATAGACTAATTACCACTTGCTTTATCTTCAGAGCAATGCTGGCTTGATCAACACCATCTCTAAATCGATATTTCCTTTTTCTGCCTTGTCCTTTGCTGTGAGAGACCTTCAGGGTGAAACTGCTTAAAGCAGTTCAGCTTTGGCACAATGCTTTCGCTGCCCTGCCTCAGCTCACAACCTTTAGAAACTTGTTTTTATTTGGTTGTTTTACAGCAAAATTAAAATAATATCTGTTACAGCTGCAGTACTTTATTTCCAGGGACGAAAGTACTAAGCAGTTTTCTAATCCAGCAAAGAGAGAGACAGGTTAGAGGAACCTCTGGCTGAAAATGTTGTAGCAAATACTTTGGAGTTAGGATGCAAGTTTGTAATGGCCAATGTGCAAAATACCCTGGAGAAAACCCTCAAGCAGCCTGGACCGAAGCTGGCTGAAACTTGCAATTTCTATTTTGTGGAAGATTCCAACATTAAAAAACAATGCAAAACACACCAGCTTGTGCCAAACGGCAAGCTGCCCATACTTCTGAGAAAGCCTCCAGCATCAGGAGAAGCTGGGAGGTTTCCTGTCGCAACACGGAGAAGTTAGAAGCCCCCTGCCCGGGGAGGCCTTGGGAGCACAGGATGGGGAACGTCCTGGAGCAGGAGACATGGAAATACTGGGGTGCCAGGAGCTTGCTGGGAAACCAAGCAGAATTTAGCCAGGAATAAGCCTGGTGAGCACTTGTCCCTTAGGTTTCAAAGTTGGTTTGCCAAAATAGAAATGTTTCCAAGACACTTTCTAGCTATGTTGAACTGGCACTTTACAAAGAAACTGCTATCGCTCTGAACATCTGCAGTTATGGGTGGTCTCTCCTGGCCTTAAAATTCTCTGAATTGGTAAAAAACATATCACAACAACTGTCGCTGTTAAGAGCAACTTCAGTCTGTGTTCAGAACAGTTCAAGTTCAGTCTGGCCTTTCCTGAAAATATGCAGTTTCATACTTAAAATAGGTTTCAAACACATAAGCCACTTTGATCACCTTTCTTCACTAACCTCTAAATACGCTGCAATTGGGATTTTCCAGATGCAGTGATTCTGGACCCTCTTGAGGGAACCTTAAGGGATCTTTATTTCCAGAAATTGTTATAGACCTGTCCTCTGGAAATTGGATTCCTTTACAACATGTCAGATTGCCTACTCAAGACCAAAGGCAATAAAAAAATCACACAGCATTTGAAAGATTTATCCCATATGCATACTCATCTATAGTATCCTAGAAGAAGAAAATTCATATGCAATACACACGTGCTGTGTTTTCAGGTTTTCAGGAACCAGTAAGTATCAAGGCCAGAGACCTCCTGAAACAATGTCCTCCTCCTGACCTGTTAGGCATTCTTACTAAGACCAGGCACTTCAGATTCTCCCTATCTGCTTTTGACATCCTTGAAGTGCTTGACACAGGGCTGGGGGAATATTTGGAGCTAAGGCTTAGCAATTCATGTCAATCACATCAAGTGAACCAAATTATGTTGAAATATAGACTTAAATCCCTGTATAAGCAACATTTATTGGACACAAGTGAAAAGTGACAGAAATAGGTGAAAAGGCAATTAGCACTAGCTGGAAGTATATATGTTTTGATTACTTCCTTCTGCAAATCATTCATGGGATAATGTAGTATGCAGGTCAAAGTGATTTTGGAAAGGATATTGCTAGCAAACCTCACATTCAGGCATTAGTTAGATGTGAAGAATTAACACGTGCAAGTGATCCACAGAGCTCAATCTCAAATAGCAACAGCTTTAGCAGGAACTAGTGTTGCAGAATTGGAGCACATCAAGAGATTTTCTGGGCAAAAGAAGGAATCCATTCTTGAAATCCTGTACCTCACTGTCATGTGCAGCACCGTCAAGCACACAACGATGTTACCCTGCTTGAGATATGTCCTGGTGATGCAAGACAGTGCTCCAAAACATTTTAATTCCTTCCACAAGTGCTAGTACAGGGCTGCCAAAAATCTTTGATGACCAGGTGTAGCCCCGTATAGTCCTCTTACAGGCTCTTTTTGATTGATACAATCAAACACTTTTTATATAAGCAATAAGCTGACAAAAAAAGGTAGCACAACTGCTGCAAAGATGGAGTTCACACAGGTCAGCACCTTCCTTATAGCATCGAAATGGTGGAGTAGCTTGGTTCAGCATTTTGCTTGGATAAGTCTGTCCAACTGCAACAGAATTCACTTTCTATATGTATTTCCCTTATGTTGGTGAAACTGACTGTTCCATTTTTGTGACAAGGGAGCAGTTGAGCCACGCCTCCCACAGGCTGGCACTGCCAGACCCCAGCCATTACACCGTCAGGAGGCAGAGAGGATCCAACTGGGTGCATGCAGAGAAATTACTGTGCAAGCTTACACCACACAACTTTATTATTTGCCCTGCACTGTGCTAGGTGCTGAACATACCTGCAGTACAAACAGCTGTCAGGCTGAGCAGCCAAGGAACACAAAAAATGAGAGAAAGGACAGGCAATTCTCCCTGCTTTTGCAGATAGAAAAGTTCTGTGATTTGCCCTTATGGCCACACAGAGCTGGGAAATCAACCCTTCAAGTCCTGAGCTGTAAGAAGACCATTCTGGCTCCTGCTGCAGATGCTGCTCTCTGTTTCCCTTCCACTAGAGCACATTAGGCTGACAACCTCCGGCGCTAGGCTGCAGGGACACAAGGCTGCCTGTCCATTCAGTCAGGACTAGATTGATTGTCCTGGAGACAAAATCCCTTTCTGCTAGAGGAGCAGTCTAGAGGGGCACGAGGCCGATTCCTTACCTGGGCCAGTTGGGCTCCATCCTGACAAGACTAAACATCCCCCTTTGGGGGGAGGAAGGAAGAAGATAAGGTGAGAAGACAGTGTAATCCTTTCAGCTGAGACTCTGCCAGGGATGTTGCTAATTAGCAGAGAGAGGACGTGTTGTGGCTGGTGAGAGACAGACACGTTCTGTGTTGCGAGACAGTGCCTTCAACCAGCTCTATCTGTGAGACACGTACGCTGTGAGCTCCCTCATCGTGTTTGCATTGCAGGAGCCATCCCAGCAACACCAGCCGAGTCCTTGATGCCTGCTGTGCCGCCCTCAGCCTCGTGTGAAACTTGTGATGGGATTTTGGATGGACCAAAAGTCTTGGCTGTGAATCTTATTTTCACTGTTCTAATACAATCAAATCTATTTTGTATAGACTTACAGAGTGGCTGTGGCTTCCAGGTCATGGAAGAAGACTGGTACTGGAGCAGCAACTGCATTTCCTAAGCTTGCTCTGGTATCTTACAGTGTTATTCCTATAGCTAACAGAGGAAATGAGGAGGTATTTTCAGCCTCTACCAGAAAAGAGACAGCAGTCCAGAACTGTACATGTGTGTGTGTACGTGTATCGTTTTCACGTGCTGCAGTTTGGAAACATTGCCAGTGGAGACTACTAAATTGGGTCAGTTTGGTGTCTGGGCTAATTTACACTGAGCTGAATCCACAAGAGCCCAGTTTAAGTTTGTGGGGTTGTGTGTGGTTGTGCTTGAGATCAGCACCTGTTCCAGCACCCCTGTGTCCAAGGATAGCCGAAATGCACATCCGTTAGCTAAGAGCCAACAAACTAACCACCAGGCCCTGAAGTTTTCTTCCATAGATTTTATTTAGATTTCCTGTTGCCCTGAATTTCTCCTCAATACTTAAACACGTTTATGTGAGGTCAAAACTGCCTTACAGATCTTTTAACTTGGCATATTCCTGAGATAAAGCTAATTTGGTTGGGCACATAAGCTCCCGATCAGACCTAGTTCAGGAGATGAGCTGACACTGATAACAGCAACAAGCTGATCTTTACAGAAGTAGAGATTAAACATATTCAGTTGCACACTAATGCAGCTACCCAACACAAGCCCAAGCCATGGTGGGCCAAAATGTGCTTTAAGAAATTGTGTATGCACCAATGAAGGCCTTGGCATGACTGAGAGCTGGCACAGAAATGAGAGGAAAGGGATGGATGCGAGCACTGTTTGCACTGTGCAGACCTTCGTGGAGAAGGGCGAGCAAGGTTTGGTCGGCGGCCTGAGCAGATTCCTCACCACTGCTGAGCTGGCAGAGTCGCCATCAGGCATTTCCCTAAATAGATCATAAAAACCCATACAGGCGATTATTTTCTGAGCAAAGAGGGAAACAATGGAAGCAGAAGGGAACAAAAGCAGGTTCTGCTGGGGGAAGAGGGACAGGCCATGGACAAACACAGCCCAGTTGCAAGGTGTGTTGTGCCAGGCTGCAGAATGGGACAAGGCTGCTTTAAAGGTCCTTGACACGGGCACAGCGCTGATCTCAAAGCCATACCCTTGCGCCCTGCTCCGGCTGCAAAGTACCTCCTGTAATCTGCTGCGAGCTTTAGAGAACGAAATCCAATTTACCTGCCACAAAGAAGCGCTGGCAGAGGCCTCCCGGGAGCGGAGGGTAAAGGCGGGCTGGCAGTTCCCAGTGCGGAGCTGCCGCCCTCCCGGCCACATCCGGGGGGAAGGGGGAAGGTGCTGGCAGTAAGTGCAGGAACAATTCGCTGGAGAGCCACGGAGCTCTTTGCAGTTTGCCCACTAATTACTATTAAGCCCTGCTTCCTTTTTGTGTTCCAAGGGGCGTCTTCAATGTGGCACTGCTTCTTGGGCCTTTCATGCGGCTGGACTAACCCCTGAATAGCAGACTTTGCCCCCCCTCCCCTTGCTACCTCCCTCTCCCTTTTTCTTTTCCCCTTTTGCTTTTCTGATAGTATTTTCTGTCCATGTTGTGTAAGGCCCTAAATGAATCTTGACTGCCCCTACAGCCGACTGGAGACACACAAAAGCAGCCCATTCCAGTGGCCACAGCGCCATTGTGTGCCCTAACAATGCACTAATTGGCGGTGACAATTGTGCTGCTGGGGAGGAAGAGGGGGCCGTGGGGGGGACAGGGGTCTTTTCCAATCAGTGAGGCGGGTCAATAAAAAGGAGTGTGAGGAGTGAGAAACATGCTCTGCTCCGTGTCTCTCCCACGTGCATGTCCCTGCCAGTCCCAAGCAGTTTGCCCCAAATTCTCACAGAGAAAGGTAAAGCGAATAATTTTAACGGATGGCTATGCAGAGCGAGAGATGTGCAAGCTAAAAGGGTCACCTCAATCTCCCAGGCTGTCTCACCATCCCAGAGGCTGAAGAGCTCATGTGATGAGGACACCACTGAGATATTCATGGGAAAAGATCAGACACAAAGCCAAGGGGATGCTGGAGCTGCAGCACTCTGTTCTGAGTACACATGTGAGACAGAATGCTCAGCTCTTACTGAACTGAGCTTAAAATACCTTTTTTTTTTTTTTTTTTTCACAAGAACAGTGGGATGCAAGGATAGGGTGTCCCACAGTGCTCTGCTGGGGTAGGTGGTGATCCTGTGGAGTCTGTGGTGCTGTTGGGACTAAGGGAACACACCTGGGCCACATCTCCAGCACCAACTGAGCTGAGGATCGGAGGAATGAAAGGGACGTCAGGTGCCATGGGACTGAGGCTGTCTATTGCCACTGTGGTACCTCCCAGGACTCAGAGGGAGGGACCAACCCAGGCTCACACAGAGATTTGGCTGGAGTGAGCCCACGGACTCTGAGAGCTGCACCAGTGTGAAATTAGCCCTGGAATTTGGAGGCTGATGGATCTGACAAGTGAGGGACAGATTTCAGCTCTACTCATTAGCTTTCGAGATAAGATCTGGGACAGGAAATGGCACAGGTAATGTTTCCGAGAAAGAAGTATTAAAAGCTCATCCAGTTGCCTAGGCTCAAATATGTATCCGCTCCCTCAGAGAACGGTGAAGACCAGAAGATGTGGAGCACTCTGGTTCCTGACAGGGAAAGCAAAGCAAGCCAGGCTGGCAGCAACACTCAGGTTTACAAAGGACTCTGAAAGGTCCCTTCTCAACAGAGATGCTTCTCTTTTTTGAAGCTGGCTGATTTTTGAGAAGCATTGTCCAGAGCAGGGTCAAGAAGCAGGTAACTCCTCACGCCCTGAAGGACAGCTGTGGGATTGGTATGGTGGGGAACACTTCTGTTAAATGATTTGATGGAAAAGAATTACCTCCTGCATCTAGAAAGAAGCAGGAAAACACCTCCTGCAGTGGCATCTAACCAGGAAACAACTGGAACCACCTCTAGCAGAAGAGCGATACTTTTCTGCAGCAAGACTAACATGTATTGGCATGGCTTGGAGAAGAAATCTTGCTGTAACCTCAAGAAGACCAGAAACAATGAGCAGGGAGGACAAACTGGAGCTGCAGACCTATGGACAGGCAGGCACTGTGCCTGGTTCTAAACTCCCTGGTGCTCTGACTGATTGGGACTGGCATTTCAGATTGGTCCACCACATATAAACACTGAGCTCAGCTGCAAAGTCTGCTTCTGCAGCCAAAATATTGAGGGGAAGCCTACTGTGAGCCCAATGGGAGCTGCAAACAGCCCAGAGCTGAAGGTGTGCCGAGTTCAGGGTATGCTGTGTAGAAACCCTGGGATACTGGACTCTTGCCCTTTTCACCTCATGGCCTCCTGAGCACAGTATTTTTTTTTAATGTCATCTCTCAGATCTTAAGGGTCCTTGTCAGCATTTCCATGAAACACCAGAGGACAATTTAGTTCAGATACATCCCTACTCCCAGGAGGAACCCTCACCTCTTTCCACTGAGCACAAGGTGGACTTGTCAGCTGCACTAGGCTCCTGAAATTTGGTGGTGGCAATATCCTCCCTGAGACAAAATCACTAGTAACCTGCTCTAAACATAGTAAACGTGCCGCTTCTGCTCGCCCTCCTCTAGCAGGCCTCCACACAGCTCCTGCTGACAGCTATGGAAACATTCCCATGGATTACCACGGGTGCTGGAGGAGGGCCTTACACAGTGAGACTTCTCTGCTTCCCCTTTGCCCTAAGCCCTTCACAGAAGTACTTTATTGTTTTATGACAGCACAGTAACACTTGACATAAATCGCTAGGCACAGCTTACAATGTCAATACTGTGTAAAAACCTACAGGACAGACCCATATTTTATTATGCTTTTGCCCTCTTTTACCTGTTATCACCAGCGTTAACACTGTGCTAGGTGCACATGCATTTTACAAGGAGCCTGCCAATTTTATATACTGCTACAGCTCCTGTCTCTAAACACCAAGAGCACAGTTCTGGTTCTTTCACAAACCACAGCTTTCATTGAAGTCAGCAGAGCCCGTATCTGTTTAAAGGATCGATCATGCTGCCTGTTAAATCATAGATGAGTGTTCTTCAAAAGTGCAGAGTCCAAGCCAGAAGAGGATATTTTGCAATATGTACACCACAAACAACGTCCACCAGCATCACAAGCAATCATGTGCCAACATCTGATGACAGAATGGTGCTGGGGTCTCAGTTTTTCCACCCTAACCTTGCTCCCATGGGAGTCTGTACCCCCTGCTCTCAGAAATCAATGGGATTACTTGCAGGGCAAGGCACAATTCAGTGGAGAGACACTTACCATGTTTCATGACTTAGTCACTGCACTTCAGGTACTTGTCTGTAGGGTCAGTCACAAATGAGATTAATTTGTAATCTCCAGTGCTGTGAAAGCACTTTGGACTGAACTACTCCATGCACAGTGATTATATCTATTACTTTCTTATATAGATCCAGTTACTTGCACTTTCTTATTTTTAAACAAAACTTTACTAACAGCAACTCCTTATTCACCTGTAAACGCATCATACCTACATAAACACCTGGGAACTTTCAAGTCAATGAAAGTTCAGCCCTTAACACAAGCTCTTCTCTGACTTCTCTTGCTTTCCAGACAAGCCTCACAACTTCATTTTTAATATCTGAGGCTAATGCCTCAAATTCAATTATAGAAAATCAGAAGTCACTTACTATAAACTGCGAACTGACTTTTTAGCATGTTTACAGCCTCAATGCCAAGATTTATATTTGTCTATGCTTAAAATGGTTGGCATTTACTCCTGCTTGCCTTGGAGACTTTGTCTGGTTTTACTTGTGACACCTGATTATCTGAGATGCTTTTCACCACCTTCTCATAGCAGTAATACTCAGGCCTCTAGATGGGACCACTATTTTGCAGAGTATTTAGTTAAACAAGAGCTATTTTAAAAAGACAGTCCAGAGCTATGTACACACACTCCCAGAATATTTTCGTTTGCCCTCATCATGCCTTTCACTGAAAAGGTATGGTAAACCTCAGACACAGAATGTCCCTCTCTGTCCCTAAGGAAAGGAGGAGGAAGCTAGCTCCATTTGGGCTAATCTATTACTGTATTGTAATTGGGATTGTATCATACATTGTAGAAAAGTTGAAAGAAAAAAAAATGTTTCCTTGAGCCTGGAGCACAGTTCTGAACAAGGAGCTTGTGCCATTTCATTTATTTTAGACAGTGTCCTCAGGACTTCATAAACTTGTGGACTCTTACGTCACTTATTCCCAGAAGAGCTGCATTCCAGTTCTGCCACCTTTTAGAAAACCAGTCAACTTCCTGCATTAAACCAAATATTGTTAATTTTGGTCTAAGAGCTAGAAGGGCAACTTTTTATAAATGAACTGTCCTGACCTTTAGGAGAAGAGCTGGAACTTGGCTTGGCATGCTCAGGTGATATGAACCATAATACCACTCATGGGACTTGGCCAGAGGAGATGATCAACCTTCCTGGCTCAACCTATTGTAAAGCGTTTAACATGTAACAAGGACATGAAAGTGCAAAATCCAAGACTGGCTGTTGGACCTAAGGGGTTGTAAGATTTGCCCATGATCTAATATTCCCAAACACATAAATTTATATAGTTATAAAACACTGACTTGTTCCACCAGCATGAGGAGTGTCAGCCATGAAGAGAACAAGGTGGGTGGATACTCGGTGGGTGCCAGTCTGTCCCTCTTGCTCAGCATCAGAAACAAACACCACTTGGCTACTGGTTCCCAAGGCACTTGGAGGGAACACTGTAACTCACAGTCTGACTCGTATTTTCTGTGGCCCGCTGTGTTAAAGGCCAGCTGATAAACTAACACAAACAGTAGAACAACCCAGAAAGCATGGCGCTGTGTGTGTGTGTGTGGGGCGTGCAGCAGTTAAGAACAGGGCTGTCAATGTAAGGTTTTATTGGCAGTTACACTTCACTGGAGGGCACAGCTTTCACCTAACGACAATGTACATCAGGGACAAAAATCCCCTCACATTAGCTCCTGACTGAAACCAAAAGAATTGTTGAAACTCCAGCCCCAAATTTCCAGTGACAGATATTGAAGTATGTCCTTTTAGCAGCTCATTTCAGTGACGGTTCATACACTGTAACAGGGCGTAGCACAGAGACTGGGAAGGGGCAAGGAGGAGAGAAGAAGCTGTGTAAATACAGCCACAGAAGGACAGAAGAAAACCCAACCAAAGTGCTCCTCCCAGGGCTCCCTAGACCACACCATCTCTGTTCCCTGTTGATGCTTTTTCCCTACCATCTCTTACAAAGTGAGGCAGGGAGGTGGCAGTGAAAGGGGAAGGAGATGTCATAACGGAATTCGCTTACCTTGTAAAGCAAATAAGGAGGAAGAGAAGGTCTTGCACATGGGTTTTTTTGTGCAGCTTGTGTGGTCCCAGTCAAACATTAACTCCTTGCTCATAGCTGATTTCATCACAGGGATGAAGTCCAAAGGTTCCTGTAGAAAAGAGGATTGACATTCCTGGTAGACTTCTGGTCTTTCTGAGGAGGGGCAGGAGGACAGTGAGGGAGGGAATGTATCCTTCTGTTTTAAGGCCATGAGAGCACAGAGCTAGGTATGCATTTCTCTGGAGGCCCTCAGGCGGCAGGGGTTTAGGCCCATGAGCTCCACCATGGCTCAGCACTGCAACCTTACAGTCACCAGACCCACAGCTCCAGGTTGCTGCAGAAGGTCCTCAGCTGATGCACTGGAAGAAGTTGCCCAGAAGAGCAGGAATCATGCCTGCTCCTACATCCATTGGAGAGCCCTTACAAGGTGGCAAAATCCTGCCCTTCCAGCCCTTCAGTCCAGCTGGGAGATGCCTCCCTTACTGAGGATTCAAGGCCCTGAGCTTGGACTCTTCTAGCAGGGGTGGGTCCATGTGACAGCCATACAGTGGGGAGCTGCCTCCCTCTTCCTCCCACACGCATCCCAGGAGCTCCATATCCAAAGGAGCCTGACAGCAACAGCTCCCACTAAACTCCCCAGGGAGCTATTGGGTGTCAGCACCATTAAAAATTCAGGTATTTGGCTTTCAAAAAACCAAGAGATTTAACTGGGGATCCAAACCCACAAAGCCTGATGCAGTCACTGACAGTATTTTCAGAGACCTCCTGGCTCAGACCCAGGAACAGTAAATATCACTATTTGCTTCAATTTGGAAGACTTTCACCAGCAGGTAAGCATTTTTAAGGAAACTACCACTATTTCAAAGCTTGTCCTACCCATGGTGCAGTACCCAGCAGAACACAAATTAAAAAGGACGAGTAACTTTTTTTTAGTGTTTATTGAGAGTTGCCTTTATACATGAGGGACTGGTGCTCTGATGCTATCACAAGTGAACCCAAATAAACCCTGCTCAAGTGTCAACAAGCAGTTCAACTCACTGAATATAAATTATAACATTATTACACATCAATAATAAATTAAGACTATTGCCTAGTAGTTGCAGATAATTTAAAAAATCCTTGTCAAAAGTAAAAAAAATGCAATGTAAACACAAGAACAATGAAATGCACACAATGATGTTACCAGTAAGTTAACAGAATAACACACACATGTAATGCTTTTTCCAAAAACTCAGGGTGTGCTGCCGGTGATGCTAAAATCCATTGCAAGGGCTGCAGGTGAGCTCATGCTCCGGTGGGAAGGAAAGCTCAGGCTGACAGGGACAGTATTAACCACCACACTCTGCTGCTCACGCTTGGCTTCCCCCAGCTTCTAACTGCCTTGACCAAACTCAAGTTGATTTGGAAGCTGCCTTTATCACTTAAAACCCTTTAAACACACATTTTTCTCATTAATTCTTACTTTTGCTTAGTCCAAGTATAGAAGGGACTCATATAAGCTAACCTGATATCACAGGTATAAATGCCATCAAAAATCAGTCTGAAAGCACACTTTAGTTTAAGCAAGATTGACTTTGCAGACAAGTACATAAGCAAAATTGAAACAAATCCTTTTTCCACCAAAACAACGCTGTGTATTCAAGAATTTATATTGGTTTAACATGTGGATTAGACACAAATAAATAAATGAGCCACTGACACTTGTGCACGTAGATGAGGCCTAATACACTTTGGTCCTAGACAGCTGATAGCTTTCCAGGCCTGGATTTCTCTGATGCTGCCCACAAGTGGCATCTTTGTGATCTGAATTAACAGCTACCCTAAGGAATTCGGATGAAACCAGGATTTTAAGATATGACCCAAGCCAGTGTGTGCACACCAGGGTTTTCAAGTAAAGAAGTACTTTGCACATTATCACCCACGCTGCCTCCTCACTACGCTGCTAAAATGCAGCAACAGCACTGCCGTTGTCAAATGGGATTCTTGCTACTGATGTCAAACGTGGACTTAAAAGATTACAGTCAGTATGGACATGTGTCCAGGGCTGACACATGCTGAAGGAGTCAGCCATGTACTTTAACAATTAATGCTAAAATTTAAGCAGGTTAACCCTCTCTCTAAGGTAATGCTGACCAAGCCCTCACTGGGTTAGCCTTCAGGGAACCGGGCTGCATTAAAATTAAGCTTTAAGGAAATGCCTTCACTCCCACAGCACGGGGCCCAGCTGTGCATGCGGGTAGGGAGCACCGTATGGGAGTCCCTCAACATGTGGCGTGGACTGGCCAGTGGTTCCAGGAAGAGCAAAGTTGCATGTGACCTGATCCTGTTTTAATGCCCAGTTCTTGCCATCATTATATAGGCACAGCACCTGAAGGTCTCACATAAGCACAACTGCATTTCTGGCTGAACAGAAGCCCAGCTAGTCTCCAAAATATACGTAATAAAAAACAACGCCATCTCCATGATATCATTTTTCATATTTTCAAAAGCATAGATAGCATAGATAATAAACAAATTTTATAGTCACCACTCCTAGCAAGATGGAAATTGCCATGAGCAAGGGTTTTGAGCCCCAATGCCAAACACGCTGCATCATGGCAGAGCATTTCTGACACAATTCTTCACTTTTGAAAATTGAAGGCACCAAACTGAGCAAAAATGAGGGGTTTCCATGCAGCTTGGTGTCTTCAGAGCTGGTATATGCAGCCTATAGAGTTCACTTCATGAGGGCAGAACAAGGAAACTGATTTACTCAGCTGTCCCTGCAAAAGAGCATGCACAGCCACAGGAGAGTTCCAGTTTAAGCTTACAAGTTAATCGAACAGCAGATTCAATCAAGAAATCCAAAACAGTAAGATAGACACTAATATACAGTACTGTAAGGCACTCCTACTGGGAAGGGAAAATTGGAAGGCAAATTACGAAGGAGAGAATGATGAGACTCGACTGGTTCAAAAGCAACACAATGAGCTATGAAGCTCAAAGTCTAGCTGTAGGCTCAGCACTGTGAGCAAAGACAGGGATAGAGACAGTGAGAGGAGGGACTGGCTTGCAGCTGAGCAGCAAAAAAAAAAAAAGTGAGAAGATTATGACAATTATTCGATTACATTTCTTTTATCCGTATCAACAGTTGGCTGCAATCCAGGCCATGTCCTTGGGAAGCCTGGGAAACTTGGTGGCTTCTGTTGTTACAAGGAAAAAGCAAAATACAACTGTGCAGCTTCCCCCTTTCACAGTAAACAGACATCCTCTGCTTCTTTTTTTGCCTTTCGGGACATCATCATCATCAGTCCATTATAATACATACAGTATCCTGATATTAAGAGAAGCCTTGACAAGAGTAGCTCTAGAGGTACCCTGATCATTAACTCCTAACAGGGCCATCAGAGCCTGTGGAGTATTGTGAAAAACTCAAGTTCCTCACCAAAAAGTATCTTCTGTCACTTATCTAGGAAATCCTCACAACTGCCAATTCCTATCATCCCAGCAATGAGCTCATATTGGTATGTGTCAGACATGATATTGTGTCACATCACAAACCCATCATTTTTCATCATCCAAGACAGACAAAAAAAAAAGCAATAGAAAGATTTCTACATAACAGATCCAATTTTCTCTTTTTATAGGTTGATAAAAAAAGCTGCAGCTTGCATACCCTTAGGTGGGTCCTTCTTCCCATTAAAGGAAAGCTAGAGAGTCAGGGTAAAGAGGAAAAAAGACTCGCATAAGGATCTCTACAATGTCCTAGATTAAAATAATCTTAGACTAACTAAATGGAGATGGGAAGTTTCTAAGTAGTTATATAGGGTCCAGCTATAGTCCATTGCAGCGAAGGGCCCTATTTCTACACCAATTACAAGTTCTGTACAAGCAAAAGCAGTAACTGGATGTACAGATCAATTCCTCCTCCGTCAGCTATGAAAGCACCTTCTCTGTGTAGGAGACAAACAGCACATTTTATTCTTGATTCACAATGAAATGCTACTGTTCAAATTTATATCATGCATGGGTAGGACAAGTCTAGAAGTACTAATAGATAATTTCACCTCGTGTGTGTGGGGACAGAGTTGTGCAATCTGGAAAGACCGCAGGTACTTTTCCAGCTGATGCCCACCCAGAAGCCCACAGAGCTGAGCCACGTGCAGGCTACAGGCTGCAGAATGGGAAAAGAGTAGCAGTGGGGACAAGTATGCAGCACTACGAGCAGAGACAACCATGCAAGGGTACAGAGTTGTCTGAAACCCAAACCACCTATAGAACCCCAGGCTGAATCTCCTGCTAGCAGATGGCTATTGCAGGAAAACTTTCCTTTTAGAGTTGGGTCTTTTTGAGAGTTAGTAATGTGAGTAGTTTCAGTTTATTCTTTTGCCATGCACTCCAGAAAATGAACAGGGCTTGTTTCTACTGCACGGGCACCTTCAGAGGGCAGGATCAAGCCTTTCATTATGCTTACAAAAAGCAGTGACAGAAGACTTTACCTTACCCATTCATACGGAATAACTTTTTTTGGATAGGAGCTAGGCATCCCTGAGAGGAAAGCATCTTCCACACTAAAGTCTGCTCTTCTAGCAACCATGAGAAGCTATCTTCCTTTTTCAAAGTAGAAATCAGTGAATGTGTATCCATTTTAGGAACTGGCTTGTTTACAACAACATTACATTTTAAAGAAATGAATCTGGTCCGTATTGTACAGTATCCTTTTACATAAAGCTTTGGGTGCTGCCAGCATATCATAAGAACACACTTTTGCTCTTTGCCCTAACAGTGGTGGTTCCAGACCCATGACTAATTCCAGCAGTTTTGCTGACATCATACACTTTTTTTTCTGTAAACCTCTGTTAGCAAAGAAACTGCTCTGTAACACCTGTACAAACCCAGAGTAACTCCAATGCTGCCTATGCTGTTATTCCAGAATTCAACTAGAATATCTAACCACCCGCTCAACCAGTACTTTGGAGATCAGGGCATCTATCAAAGTAACTAACAGTTTGCAATGTCTGAACCTTGACTCCTTGACTCCATAGGTTTTTGACAGTGTACACAAGCACCCTTCTCTAAACCGAACTGGACACGAATCAGTGCTATAAGGTATCTCAAATACCGAAGCATAATGATATGAAAAATATTGCTTTTTTTTAATGACCCACCATTATGTCTAGAACTAATTCAAAATAGTACCTGCCAGATTCTGATGCTTTCAGAGCTACTGGCTTTGCCACAAGACTAGCTGTAGTGACACATGCTGAAAAACATGGGAGCGTACTGTTTATTCAGCCAGTACCACTGCAGTTCCTGTTTGCATGACTAATTCCACAATACATACCCAGTGTTTGCATTTGTGAACATGCAGGGAATTCTTCACATGGGAATGGACTTGCAAGGAACATTGTATCGTTAAGGATGATAGCCAAAAGCAACTCATTTCACATGAGGAACAGTGAGTTGAAGTATTAATTTCAGTGACAAAGGTGCATGATTCACCAGGTTTATTAAATATGAGGAACCCTATACTACTTTGCCAAGAACACGGAAAAACCCTCACTTCCTTCCAAAGAATCCCACTGAGAGAAGGACTTTGGAAAAGAAAGGCACTGGTTGTCTAATGTATACAGATATAAACATGCTTATATATATATATAGAGTTGCATTCAAATTTGAGAAAGCTCAGATTCAGCTACTTTCTTTGACTGGAGGCTGGAAAAGCCTCTTATACTCCAGTAAAAGGAAATTTGTTGTAGCATTCTACCTTTTAATGTAAGCATGATTTACCCTGTTCTTTTATTTAAAATACTTTAGCAATTAGTGAGGTGCTTCAATGATCAAGACTGTTTTCTGCCTTGAATACAACAGCCTACAGATTATATAGGAAGCAAAGATCAGTATTCTGCATTTTCACAAACCTACGTGAGAGGAGAGGAAAAATACACATGCATGTGACTGGCTTTTTTCTCCTGAAACCATTATACAGATATATGTGTGTGTGTGTGTGTGTGTGTGTGTGTGTATGCTTTCATATGTATGCAATACACATATTGCTGCAGGGTCTGGAGAAAGAGTTAAGAATGTGGACTGGAGGGAGGACAATCCCTAAGTGCTCACAGGAGGTGAAGCCACAACGAATTAAACATACTGCTAGTGATGACATAACACCTCTGCAGTTAAATCCATCACGTACCCCCCTTTCACAATGTACGTAATTCACCATGTTTAACGTTTCCCTGTGTTCCAGGTGTGTGGCGCAGAACCATACCTCAAGGAACTTCGCTCTCCACCACTACAGAAGTATAAAAGCCCTTAGAGCTTGCAGAGAACGCAGGACATGAACACAGCAAACAAGTGTTTCACAGTTTTGGAGGTACTTTCTAACTAACATGGGCAAGACCACTTTCCTTACTATTGGTCGAACAGCTTCAGGTTAGAGAGACATTTGAAGCAAACTTCACAAAATAAAACCAAAACCAATGTGAACATGTAAAATGCCTTAAAACGTGAGACTAGTAGGACGTAAAAACCAACACCACGTTACCGGAGATGAAGATGTGGCCTCACACAGAGCAAAAATAACCAGCGCAAAACTTAATGGACTTCAGTGACAGAGCTTAACCAATATACGCAGCCTGAACAAGAACAGTAGCAAGTCCCCTGCTTATCTGTGTATGGAATAGTTCACTGGGGTGGTTATAAATCTATAAACACAGCTGAAGGAATTATTCTGCGTCTTCTGTTTGTAAGCACCCCAAATAAGGTTTGATGGGAGATACTTTTCTTTCCTCAGAGTGATATGTAAATGCACTGATCCTTTAAATATAGCTCTCTGGAAACAGAGGAAATGGAACCACGTGTCCACATCAGAAGGAGCAGGTGGGTTTAAAATCATTCCTGGCCTATTGGATTCTGTGAAACACCTCACCAGAACCTCTGCCAAGGCTAGTAATAAATAAATAATACACATAAATAAGTAGATGATTCATCAATTCTAAATGAACAACATAAAAAATAATGTGGTCATGGCAGAAAATACTTTCTGCCTTGAGGAAAAGTCTTCTCCAGAGGTGGAAAAGAAAAAGTTGGGTGCTTAATTAGCTAGACCTAAAGCATTTCAAGTAAACCACATTTTGTATGAGAGCTAGTGGCTGGACTTCAACGCAAAATGCAGTTTAGCCATTGGTATTTCAAAGCCAACAAGGCTTTATGGCCACTTTGGCAGCTGCTATTCACAGATGAAAAAGGTCAGATAGTATTTTGCAAAAGACTTCTGCCTGGCTTGAGCTGGCAGCTGGGAAAGGGATTCACTTCAGGCTGGCCACTTCTTTAAAGAACTCATGTGTTCTGATATGACAACTCAAACATGTTGCAAGACTCCTCGAAGTTTTCATCCATATTCAGTTGCCTCCAGAAGGATTTCTGCTTCTTCTGCAATTCTTTACGCACACACCTGGGGCATGGTACAGCCTTCACTTTGCACTCAGAGTGGAAGACAGCACCACAGCTTTCACACCTGCAAACACAAATCAGTGTCAAAATTGAATGACAAAATAGGACCAGAGCATGCAATGGACTTCACATGGTTTGTGGGCAGCAGACATTCCTTCAGACAGTTCTGGTAGAACTGAAAGAGCGCTATGTTTCAAAAGAGTGGAGTTACAAAAGACACTGGCTTGCCCACACCTCTGCTGGTGTAAAGCTACTCAGGAGCACTAAAGTAAGTTGACTTGCATCCATTTGCAGTTGCTGAGAATCTGTCCCAGCACTTCTGCTTCACAGACAGAATTTTTTAGAAGGATTAATACTTATCTTCTTACTAACTAGCATTCAGGTCTATCACCGAATAGACATCAGTCTTGTTTTATGAAAGACAAGTTTGCTGCTTTGATTTGTGAATGAAGAGTAACAATATTCATTTCCATTAAGATGTATTTCAGCATTTGCAACAGCCAAGATATGACATTTTCCTCACTGGAGTTCCAGTGGTCAGCTGTTCTGAAAAGAGTAAAGTACAGTCCACTTCAACAGCAGGAGAAGTAATTCCACAAAGTACAAAATGAAACAGAGGTAGGTGATATTTTCTGCTCTGTCTCCTGTGGAAGGTCAGACTAGATCAACACAGTTATAGCTTCTGTCATTCAAAGCTGTGCTATTCTGTTCTCAAATGTGGTATTATGACTTCGAACAAATCAACTGCTCAAACAAGATGACTGGATTACTTTTGGGGCACTCTGAGACAATAGAGGTAATGTCACAGCAGATCAAGTTCCAGATGGCTGTGGAGCAATGAAACATCTGGTGCTCAGGGAGCAGGCTACAATTAAACAGTTGGACATTCTCAGACTTTCAATGCAAATAACTATCTGTAGTGATGAGTTAAGTCACTACAGCTTAATAACCAAATGAAAAAAATAAAAGGATGACAGTGTCAGGGGTACAAAGTCTTAGACTCCAGTTGGATAACCAAATAATGAAAACAACAAACCACTGAATTTTAGAGCAATTTTGAAATACAAATGAGGGGTGCTGGTCACCCTGGTGATTCTGTGGGGTCTTGAAACACCTTGCACTGTTCCTTTTTTGCAGTTACTGTAGTCAAATGACTATATGAGAATCCAAGCGTCCATTGCTATATCTTTAGTGGGGTTTTTGTTTGTTTTCTTTGAGCTTTTTTTGCTGTGATTTTTTTTTTTTCTTAGAAATAAGGTTCTTGTCTTCAAGACTGTGAAGAAAAATTGAAATAATGAAGAAACAAACCCCAAACACTGAGAAGCCATAAGGCAAACTGTAGCATTTGGCATGCTGTCTGGCAATGCTGAGAGAAGTCCATAAGCTAATACAACCTGTTAGCTATATTAGCTCCATCTGCATCTCACCTGTAACTTTAAAGAACTGTTCCTAATTTGGCTGCACTTCAAGTTCTATGCATAGGTCCAAACATGGTCTAAATGTGAGTAACTGCAGAGCGCTGAGAAGGGTATGCAGAGGTTTAGAGGGGCACATTTCTAGCTAGCATAAACTGATAAAAATCAGATAACAAATAAGAAAAGGAAAGTTAAAGAGGCTAAGTATAATGCTGCATATCTACTAACTTTTATGCTCTCTTGAAGTAAAACTTGACTGTCCTATTTCTAAGTCCAGCTAGTGAGTCTAAATCTGGTTTTGAATCAAGAAACTGGCTTCCACAGAGATATTTATCATTTTTTTTTCCTCAGAGAGTATGTGTTACGGCCCTGATCCAGTGAAGCACATAAACACATGCTTAGGACTCATATCCCAGTGATTTCCTTGGAATTACTGATCTACCTACAATTAAGCATGTGCTTACGTGCTTTGCTGGATTGGGATCTCCATGAACAGACACACTAATGGATCAGGGAGAGACAGAGAGGACAGCAGTGTCTTTAAAACTTTACGTCATTCTGAACTGACACTAATGGTGATTTTATCAAGCTAACTCTCCCTTGTTAGTCAGCAATTTGCAGTTCCCTGGAAGTTGCTAGAGGGTAATGATTGATGAGGAGTATAATTTTGTGCTCTCACATTGCCACTCCCTATGCTCCCTCAATATTTCTCCACAGTACACATGGAGGTGACAAAACTTATCAGAAATTGCTGCTGAAATGGATGGAGCAGGATGAGAGAGGAGACACCCCTGATCTGCCAGTCAAAGGCCATCAGTAGAGAAAACTAAGATTGATGGTGTTTAAATTAATATTAATTCATTTTTCAGAAATAAGCTCAGTGGAAAAAAATTAACGAAGTTCTCTCACATCACTCAGAACCAAACGAGAGAGAAGAAATGTCTGCACTGTTATATATTAGAGCTGGTGTGATAGCTGAAGCTCTGACCAGGACCCCCACTAGCAAGCACTAATCAGAGGCAGTGCAAAGCCCGGGATCTCACAGTCCACTGCACTGGCAGCCATCATGACCATCATCAGTCCATTCTGGTGTCCCCACCCCTGACTGCTGCTCTGAAGACCTGTTTTCTGCTTTCTCCAGCGAAGGCTGACATACTCCCAGCCCCAACCGCAGGATGCAGACGACAAAAAAGCAGCAGCCTGGAAGAGCGGTGCTCTGAATTGGAGAACAAAGCTGCCTCTTGCACTCCATAGGGACAGGTAGAGAGGATACCGGGATCAGCCTTCACTACACGCTTGTATCCCCTCACTGCTAAAGCAACTCAGTCACCAGGGCGGCAGAGCAGTGCTAACCTTGCTCTGCTTTTGTGCTAATGGTAAATTACTCCCTCCATTAAAGTGATGGAGCTATACTACCCCAAGTCATCTACAGCTTTGCTTTTTATCATGTCAAATACAGTCTTAACTGACCCCAGAAATGTCAACAGGTTGACCATTCTTAATCTCACTGTAAGAAATTTTCCAGTGATACCAAAAATCCCACCAAAATGATACTCCTTAGAATATTACAAACAGATTGCTTCATATTTAACACTGACATCTAATTTTATCTCCATATGTTAGTGTCATAGTTTTTCTTTATGGTTGTTTTCAAGCCTCAGTATTCCACAATGCTTTTATTTCTCTGGAGAAAAAGTACATTTTGTACTCTACAAAAGGCTCATGTAATAGTTTGCTACACTTAGTTGTCTTTCCCTTAACTCCTGTTGTTGTCATAGGTAATTCACAGTTCAGGTACTATTTCTGAGTCTTGATTTCTTTTTTGGCTAGAGGCCAAAAAGTCCCTGCATCTTTTGTGAGACTACTATACACCACTGATAATAAGCTGATGAGCCCATAGCTATTCAGGCCTTTCATGTTTCCTTCTATAACAAATGATATTGCGATACTGCACATTAACTGCATCTTGCTATTTTTCAAACATTATTTGAAGAATTGGTGAACATCGCATGTTGTTTTCCTACAGACTTTCAGTCTTCTAAGAAGGCATCTGAAATAGCTTCCCCTCTGTTTCAGTGTTTTCTCTGGTTTTATTTTTTCTTTTTCCTGACCAACTCAATTTCTGTTGAGACTATAGGGGGTGTTTCATGTTTTAAGGATGTTTTACTTGTTTGAACACTAGAGTAAGAAAAATGCAGAGAATTATTCAATCCTCTAAATAATTTCTGTTGCATTGAAAAGTGTTAAGAGAGAAAAGGCAAGGAAAAGCTCTCCACAGCCAGACAGGCATTATAATGCTATCATTACTAGTTACAAAAGAAAAGCCTTTCTACATTAAAAGCATAAAATCATTCCTTGTATGCTGGGGAAAATACCAATGTTAGTATCTGCCATTAAGTCTGGGCATTTGAAACATATACATATCAAAATTTGGTAACTTGAACATTCTAACAAATCCTTCTCATGCTTCCCACATGTATTTCACAGGCTTATGGCTCAAGTAATTCTAGATTCTACACAACCAATTGGTTAAACTCATATTTCTCCTCTGTACCGCACCACCCATTTAGGTGCCCATGGGTAAGATCAAGTGTCCAAAGAGGAGGATGCAACAAAAAGAGGCCTCAAAGACCTACCTTAAGCAGACAAAATAAATCAGGGATGATCAACTGGTGACCCAGGATATCCTCTGAATGACAGTTTTATTTGTTTCCTAGGAACCTTACAGATCAACAGACTTACCAGCGTGAGTAGCAAGGTTTATTAGGACAGCTTCAATACTATGTACATGGATTGTATCTGTTCAGCTTCCAAACACCAAGTGGGGAATCAAAGCACCTCTTGGTTATGCTGTTTGTACCTGAAATGAACAAACGGTGGATGACAGATATACTGCCATTCCCACCTCACAAATGGGAAACAAGAGGTGAACTGACTTGCTCAAGGTCAACCAGGAGCTCTTAGAAGAGTTGAGAAGGGCAAAGAGCTCCCCTGTCTCACTGCAGCATCATATTCACCCACCAACTTTTCTCTTGTAATTTTATACATTTTTTCATCTAAAAACCCCACTTCCTCTGTGCCAGGCCTTGCACACATTTGCTCAAGCAATCCTTTGAAAGGAATTTCAGTAAGAATTTGGTTTAGGGCTGAACCTTTCATTGACTAGAACTCTTCAGTTCTTTTTCTTTTTCTCCATGCAGAGTAAAACCAAGATAAACCAGGGTTGTTCATTATGGTTTTTTTAGATGATGGTATGTATTCACCAAGCATCCAAAATACTAAGCCACCTCTAACCTGGCTGTTAAAAATCCCCAACAAGTGAACCACAGTAGTTGAGGTAAGTCTTGCCTAGGGATTCCAGCATGATCACCATCCCATGCTATGCACATGTGCTTGTCTGCAAGTATTTCTGAATAGCTCAGCTGTGAGTATCACAGATGCGCCCTTCAAAACTCTCAGAGACTTTAGCAGAACACAAAGGAAAGGAAAACGGACTAGCCTGTGTTCACTTACAACACAAAAAAAGCCCCAAAGGCAATCAATGTCACACACGTGCAGCAATATTATTAAAGTTGCCTAGGAACCAACGCAAGGAGCCTGCCTAGCGAGGGACGCCCCTGTAGTAAATGAATGGAAGAAAGTTGGCACTAATATGACATTGATTTGTCCCTATAAGGAACTTGTTAAGATAATGCCTTGTATGACACACAGTCTTTACTAGACACAGTGTTTTTTTTTTCAAATACCATACTTAAAAACTGTTAATACCTCAGACTTGCTTTTGAAAAATTTGCCTCTGAAGAGGGAAAAAAAAAAAAAAGGCCAAAGAAAAACAGAGCCCACTACCCAGCCCCTCAGATTGTTACATATCTGAAATTCACTCAGAATGATTAATTCAGCATTCAGGGAGCCAGCAGTGATTCAAAGCATAATCATCGCTTTCCTTTCCATATACTTGCTCATCAGACAGAGGTTACCCTTGATATGCCAGCAGAGCTTGAAGATACACCTCATTTATAACGGCATGGGTGGGTGCTGGGCTGGCCTGGAGGGTACAGAAGCAAGCAGCAGTAACTGTAACTGCCAACCATCGGCCCAGCTCCTGTGCTGGGGAGCTGATGCAGAGGGGTGAGCTGGTTACAGGGGGCAGCTAGCAAGGGGTGTACAGCGACCACCAGCCTGCACTGATGGGACTCACCAAGTAGAGCACTCATGCTTTGCACCTGTGGAACAGGCACAGGGACCAGCCAAAACACAGCCTGACATGCAGTCCGTGAACAACACCACCACTGCTGCTCTAGTGACGCCATCCCAGTATGGCTGAATGACACACTACCCGGTGCCCCTGCATGAAAACTGCCAGACCAAGGTCTGCTCCCTTTTACCCAGCATGGTAAAGGTTCAGACTGAGCTGCTGGAGAAGTGCCCCAGGCAGGGGGGGATGATAAATGAATGAATACACCCTTCGATCACCCAGGGCTTGCCACGGGGTGCTTCCCATCTGCCCCACCTCTTGCCCCTCATCCTGTCATGCCAGCACCCACTGCCAAGGTCGACTGCATTCAGCAGATGTGCAAAGTGGTCAGAGTTATAAATGAGGGGAAAAGCGAGCAGCCCACTGGAGGGGAGAGAAGGCCACCGGTGCTCCACCAGCAGGGGGGAAGCCTCGGTGTCAACTCCTCCATTGCTAGACCCAGAGAAATCGCAGAGCAGGGCTTTGTCCTGGGTGCTCACAGAAGAATTTGTTACGGGCTGGGGCCTAACAAGAACAGCTTGATTTACCCGCCTGCTGTCCTCCCAGGACAGCTGTGCACACAGGCTGAGATACCGCACCAGAGCATGGCAGCTGGGTCAAGCAGGAGCAAAGGGATCCTGCAGCTCCCAGACCCCTCTTCGCAGAGTTCTGTTGCTCCTGATTAAGAAGGGAAGCGTGTCCTCAGCTCCCCTCCAGCTGTGGCTGCAGGGATTTATGATACACTTATCTATGTGTATTTCCATACTTACATCCACAGGAGAGCTAAGGACTGACTGTCCACCTCAGTACTGCACTCTGCAAGTCTAAGTTCAGAGATCCCAAGCCAAGTGATGTGGCCTGTACACAGTAGTTCACAAGAAATTGCTAAAGGGACACTAAAATCAGTATTAAAACATTTAATCTGAAACTCCTGTGATTATACTTTAGTCAGTGGAGCTAAATTACTTTGGAAAGGGGAAAAGCCCTACACATGGTAGATCCACTACCTGCAGATGACTGGAGAGGCTGAGATGCCACAGAGATTAAAGTGTTTACATTGCTCAGACATATATCCGCTGTCTCTGCTACCTGCCACGCCATGAACTGACTTCCCCACTCTACCTCTCCTATTATTAATGATTTATATTCACAATGTGGTAGTTGAAGACCTAAAAGCAAAGAGTCAGGCAATACTACTAACAGTAATATTAACATACTGCCCTCAACCATTATAACTTGACTGCACGAGTCTACTATTTTGCATTTTTCTGTAAGTCTCAAGTCTGGAAATCCTGTGATTAGGCCAGGATTTATGCTTTTAATAAAAGAGAAAGGCAAAGGCACCTGGACTTCATAGTTATGAAGTAATGTTGAAGACATGCCTACCTGGATCCAATATGGAAAAAAGGAACATTTAAAAACATAAATTAAGTATACAAACAACAAGATTCTTAAGATAATCTTAGAATTTATGAGCATTGAAGAGTTGGCAGGTGTTGGCTTTCACGGGCTAAAAAGCAATTGAAAAGCAGTTGGCTGGTCTACAAGGAACCGTATTTGGGAGGAAGAAGAATTAAAAGGCTGGCAAGCTGGAAGTATCTAGAGTGAGGAAGAAGGCACAGCAGGGAAGCTGCAAAATAGAAAGTAGAAGCGAGATGGTTACCATGTTCAGCCAGTGGGGAATAGCAAAAGACAGCACTGCAGAGACCTTCCTACTTCGAACAAGTATCCGCCTTTATGCTGAACATTCTAGTTAATACCACTCTGACATAGGACAGGTAAAACCAACCTCTAAAAGCTAATTCAGTTCCAAAATACAATGCTTGATGAAAAAGCCAATAGACTTTTTCTGTTTCTTTTTATGTATTCTAGATAACGTTACTGTGATACCCTGCAGAGGCAAAAATCAGATCAGGGCCAGAAGATTTTGACCAGTTTTGACAGATTCGGGTGAAATTAAATTATCACAAGAACTTAACATCAGCTGCTTAGGTGCCTAAGTTTCTTTAAAGGAAGTGCTGAGCAGATCACTTCAGGGTGCTTTGAACCACCTATCAACATCCCATAAGCTAAGCTCTTTCAAAAATTAGGTACCAAACTGCTAGCACAGCTCAGGTGAACTGGGCTTGGGGAAAGGCTGTCTAGCATAAAACAAACTAATCAAAGCAAGAGGGAAAATTATGTACTTTGAGTGATGCCTTTGACCTGTGCCAAGGTATTCTCTGGAAATGCTCCATATTATGCATTTCGGTCTCTTCACATAATATCCATCTTTAACATTCTCCCAAATGCTCACAGATGTTTTTGTCCAGTGACACAGCATCCATAACACCGTGAGCTGTAATCTTGCAAAGACTTTGGCATGCACATAAAGCTAAGCACAGCCTCAGAGCCTTTAGTAAGACTTCTTGCTATGTGTAAAGTTAAGTACATTCATAGGTCTTATCAGGATGGTGGCCAAAGATTATAGAGGCATCCAAGCTGTTTGATATAGTCAAGTCTGTTCTGTGGCACGTCTATTTTAAACTTAGGTCTTCTGGTTTGTATCTTAAAAGGTCTACATGTCTTAACTGATCTGCAGAACAAATTAACTTTGCAAAGTGAAAACAGTTTAGCCTTGATAAATGAATACAAACACAAAAGAGCAACTCTCCATGGTTCATATACATCTATAGTCACCACATAAAAGGCAAGGAATTGACTAAATAGTTCTTAACCAAGCAAGTAGCTTTACCAGCGAAACACAACACATTGCCTGTGAAAGTAGTCACTAGGATGCCCACACAGGCAAGAGCAACACTTTATTAACTGGGTAGAGTATAATAATCTTAACCATAATTACTTAATTATCTAATTGGACAGAAAACCCTTTTTAATGAATAATTCTATTCTCGTTCTAATGGTATTTTGCTCAGTATTCATTAAGATTTAAAACCTGTTAAAAATTGTTCTAGGTTATAAAGCAAATACAGTCACATATTACAGACAACAGTACTACTACACAGGCATTTTCACTTCTGTTTTTTCTTCTTTTTAAAATTTTAGGAGGAAGAAACAAAAATTTTCCCCACATTAATTAAGAACAAACAATATCAGAACAACTTGAGGGGCACTGCCTGGCTGGTAACAAATGAGCAAGGATAGCTCTAAGAAGCCAATTTATAACCAGGAATATTTACATTCATTTCACAACACTTGTAAAAATAAAATTAGTGATATGATATGATAATGTTATATGTTTATTTGCTAAATTTAAGCCATGGGCAAATTTAGTCCAAGAAATAGAACAGGAGCTAGATGCTCAGGTGGTTTAAGTTGCCAGAGCTCCAGCAAAAGCAGGGCTGTGAGAGTTTGCAGTAGCTGGCAATTTGCTCCATTAAATGTGCAATTAACTCAGGAGGCTTTAAATACAGTTCTCATTATTTAAAGGCCTTCAAAAAGATGCTGCAATTGTGAAATGTAGAAGAACCCTAATGAACATGAGAAAGACAGAAAAGAGAAAAATGGGGGGGGCGGAGGAATCAAACCGACTGGAAGAGGCATCCAAAAGGATGGGACAGTTTTTAAGAAATCGTTTAACTACTGAATCACAGCTTTCATTAAGCTCTGTGCTGAATGGCCACCTCCCAAGAAAAGCCACAGAAAGGAAATATCATTAGAAAGCTTATGACTTTGTGAGCCCACCCTTACATTCAAGGCAGCAAACTGTTGTGCTGTATTGTTGAGCAGGATGTAAAGAGCCTGCCAAGCACAGCCTACAGACCTGCTAATTAAGTGAACTGATTGTGTTTGTTTTGGAACCGTTTGCCAACAAAGGAATGTGTCATGCTGATTAGTGAGAGAAGGGTATGTAATATATGTGTATTCAAACCCTGAGGAGTGCATAACCCAGGTATTCACTCTGTTTGCTCAAGGACTGACAAAAATGACTCTCAAGCAAATAACCTGACCAAAGAGAAACTCCAGCCCTCAACAGGGGCCCTCCTTCTCTCTTAGCTCTATCTAAAGAAGACCCATCTTTCATAAATTCCTCCCGAAGACTGCTCCAGAAACTGCTCAGAGTATTTCGGAGAGAAACAATCTCTCCACCTCAAAGCTGACCTAAGAGACCATGAAGATGGAAAGGTAACAGCCACCTGAGAACGACCTTGGATTGTAATGGCCTCTCTGACAGCTGTCACTCTTCTCTCCAAAGAGTGCGAAAGGTCAGGGAGGTAGCCAGAAAAAAAAATGCCAGCTCAACATAGACACACACACAATTTGCTCACACACACACACACACACACACACACACACACCCTCGACTCCAGTTTTCAAACATTCAACAGAGAGGTGACATTTGCAAAAGCTGTCATGCACCCACTTTTGAATATTTCTAACCTAACAGCCCAGTTTGCTGGTAGAATTAGTAGCATGCTCAAAAGTGAGTGAGCAACATTCAAAGGTAAGAAGAAAAAACATGGTCTTAGAGCTCAGCTTCTCTTCCCTCCTTAACTCAGCAGCTATGACCAGGGTACCTGCCAGTCTAGTATTGAGTACAGAATGTGAATACTATGCTGCAGACAGTAAGTCCAGAAAACCAGGATGGAGAAAGGGAATTGTAGCGAATTTTCACTGCATATTGTGGACTTTGAATACTGCAACTAAATCACAAATTTGAGCTGTTTACTCAGAGCTCTCTCTGACAACCAACAAGGAAAGCTGAGCACACGGCATTAGAAATGGCAGGTATAATTGCCAGTCTTTACAGAAACCTTTTGTGATTTGCCATTCCATCTGCCGCAGGTTAGTCTGTACATCTACCTATTTCTAACTAGGCTCCTCACCTTACACTTCTTTGCAGTGGTCAGCATACCTACCTCAGAAATCTCTCTCATCTGTAAGAGATGGAAACACAAACACCCTCTACCTGGCTTTCTCCCTCACGCTTTGCAGCTGATGGAGCTGCACAGTTGGCATGATTTGCCTCCAGCCCGAAGGTGGAAAAGACCACAAATATGGAACCGAAATAATCTCGTTAGTTTCACAGAGCTGCATGTGCACACACAAATAGTAATGAGATAACTAACTAGGAAGGGAGACGGAAAATGCTGGGGATAAAAGCAAGGTTTAGTGATAAGGAGTACAAAGACAGCAAGCAGAATGACCTCTGACAAAATAAGGAAGAGAAATATTGGAGAACTTTTCACGCTGATTGTGTTTTAATTAAAATCATTAACAAAGACCGCTGTCTTTGGCATGACATCAACCACTACTTCACATTTGTGAAACATGAACAAAAAGTCCTTTCTGGCTTCTAATTCACATAAAAACAGGAGCTAGAACAGCTTCTTTTGGCCTTCACTGAACTGCTGACAAATACTATTTGATTCTAGAAGGTTTTAAGCTCTGTAATTGCAAGATATATCTGATCTCAGCTGAAGGGCGGGGGAACAGTATACACCCAACAATGGTTTTGTGACCAAAAATCCTCCAGACAAATCAAATGCACAGACATTTCAAGAAAACCCAAATGCTGTTACACATTCTCATCATTCTTTTGGGAATATCTTCAATCGCCTTTTATACAGTCTCAACAGACATCTTATGTTTTATGTCACCTTAGTCTCTCTCCTTTAACTCGGCCTATCTCACCATGCACCTAGATACATTCGTTCTTGAAAACTGTTTATAGAGCTCAGCTGCACACCTTGTTTAGCTTATGCCCACTGCTTTGTCAATGCATTTTTTAAAATAAGAGTCTGGAAAAAGAATGTGCAAACAGTCTTTGAAACTCAGGTCAGGCTGAAAAATCCCCAAAGAGTAGTCCTTGGTTACTTGTAATTTAACATCTTCGTGCACACAGGGGAATCAGATTCTTAATGAATCCCTTTTAAAAGGCTGGTCCTGATTGTTTCCAAAGATGGCTCTTCACTATTTTTCCTTTCAATGGAACACTTTGGAGAACAAATTAAAATTACGGTATTTGAAACAGACAAAAAAGTACTTATCTATGGAGAAACGCTGTGCTGTCAGATGTACTCTTTCTATTGAGTTTAAAAAAAACAAACCAAAACAAAAAATCCTCCTTTATTCAAAATCTAAGACATTTTTGAAAAACAGTAGTAACATTGCTGCACTGCCAAGTATGCCATGGTTTCCTGCATTTTGCTTCTAGGTTTTCCATGCAATTCCTGTCCCTGATTTGGCATCCAGTACTCCATATAATGTGAAATAGAGGTTCTTTTGTTTAGCTTAGGACTGGCATACACTTACATTTATTTTGCAGCCACCTGAGAAGAGCAACGTCATCTAAAAAAAGTAAATATCTTGCATACGTTGGCACAGAGGAGTATGCACACAAAAAGCAGAGCATTAGCCAAAATATTTAATGGAGAAAACACTTCAGAATAGATGGTCATTGTTTTATAATGGACAGACCCAGTACATCATGGGCCCAGTGACATCAGATACCAGAAAGATGTCTGTGATCACTCCAGAGAATCCGTTTCACTTTTCAGGACACTTTGCAAACTAAGAAGAGTTTTGGATAAATCACACTTTGTGTTGCTACTAGGGACTCTTCCCTTTTTGAACAGCTGTTCTGAGACTTACAGGGCTTTGGAAAGTAGCTGTTCCCATCTACTTCCAAGTCTGCTCGTGGTGGCCTCCCTGGACCAGTAATCCAGTATAGCTGCCCAGAAACGTGCATAAGTGGGATACAGACCCTAGTTATGTAAACAAGAGGTCACGAAGCTGAGAATCCACACGGATATGGTAGGCAAGTCAAATGTATCACTGACATTACAGTACCTGCTTGTAGAAATGTCCTCAAAGGGGTAAAGGATTTCTCCATTGTTGCAAATCTCACAGATGAAACCCTTTTGACTACAAAGGCTGCAGCTGTACACGTGAGAGGTGGCAAACTTGATCACCTTCCCCAAGAAAGGAGCCAGCTTTCCTTCAATAACCTGAAATGAGGAGAAGAAAATATTGAATGAACCCTAAAAAAATGACTAGAACTCCCTGAAGGACTGAGACAATATTTATTAAAACAGAAATGCAGCTAAGTGCTGCTGGTTAAAACAACAGGAAAATTACTTCCCAACAATTATAGCTCCATGAAATCACAAGTGATAATAGTAGCCAATGAACTGGCAATGATCCAAACATAAAAACAAGGTTATAATTTCTCTGTAAGTCTCTATATGAGAATAACATACAAGATCAGTAGTCATTTGAACTACAACAATGCATTCATATACTAAGGCACAAAGAAGTAGATAGGAAGAGTTTAAGACTTCCATATTATCATCTGACAGCTATGGATACTGCCTTACATTTATGATTTTGTTATTTTTTATGCAGAAATTGCAGGTTTTTTCTTTGTTCCTTTTCTCCCAATGCACAAGGTTTTTTGCATAATTTTTTGTGAACAGAACCCTGGCTTTCCTCTTTATTAAGACTGTGCTTCCCATTGAAAACCATTAAAATACAATATTCCCTTCACTGCCAAAATGAATACATTCTCAGATAAAAGTCTTGAATAGGAACTGGGTTTTTTCCCCTCAGTGTCCAGCTCTCAAATCGAGAAGTCCCTCACTGCCAGACAATCCTGCTAGACCATTAGAAGCGATTAGCACTCCCTGTGTTGGTGTGAAAAAACAGCCATGCAGTACAGATTGAACTGCTAGCCACAACACTCATCTAAATTTCTGACTTGGTGACAATGCCTCAATAAGGGGTGCTATTCAGGCGAAATACTTTCCATTCAGATCAAACTTCCAGAGACTTTAAGGAATTCTGCTGGTGTAGGGAATAATGAAGATGGAATAAGGCCCTAAGTGTATATATTCTTCTCTCCTGGGCTTCCTGTGGTCTGAATGGCAGCCTGCCAGATTTCTGATAGAAATGTGTCATGGGATTTGATAGTGACTTTCTATAAAAAGGAAAAAGAATGTAATAATTGCTGATTGAAGACTTGCACAGGCCCTGAAACCTAAGACTGAGGAGATTTACACTTAAATGTATACCAGATTCATTCAGTTCAGGCACCCCTTCCCTAAATATGGTAACACACTACTTGTAATTTGGGTTTAGTGTAAACGAATCTAGAGAAAGCAAAGGTCAAGGCAGAGAAGAAGAACGGAGATTTTGGAAGCACTCCTCCCCTATGTGAAGTAGAAAGGCAATAAATTTGTGTTCCAGGGCAACTTCCAGCCCGCTAGCTGAGAGAGCCACTATTAAAGAGTACACGTGCAAAAGGAGGTGCGTAGGTAGCTTTGATGATGACGCTGAACGGCCCGGGCTGAAGTGTGCCCTCTCCTTGCTTGCAGCTCTAGCCTGCTAACAACATCTGCAACAACAGGAAGCGGCAATGTTATTGCTAGTACTGCAGATAGGACATCTGCTCATGTTAGAGGAAAAATGACGTTCCTATTGCATCCTGGTATAGGAAGATCCCCTTCAGCCAGAATATAAACAATGCAGAGAAGCTGCTCCATGAAGTATGAAAATGAAGCCATAGTTCAAGGCAGTGATATTACTAACCTTCTAACAGATGGTCAGAAGTTAGTCTAGCTCCCCTAGGCTGGGTTTTGTTTTTCATGTTAAGGGACAAATTTTTTGCTTGCGGACATCAGAGTTAAAGAGGCTCTGAAAGCTAAACAAACTGGGAGTAGGGCAAAGACATGAATACTGATAGTATTCAATAAACAGGAGGAAAGAAACAGTGAAGCCACCCAGCTAGTGACATGGCTACGATCACCCTCCAAAAAGCCCTTTAGCACTAACAGATGAAATACCTATACAAAGATAACAAATACACCACAATCCATATGTATTTTCCAAAGCATTTTCATGCTACAGCAACCACCTCTGATAGGTCACAAGAGCTCAGCTTAAAATGACAGGCTAAGACAGAACTGCGAACTCTTTCAGTCTGTACTAATGTCACTGTCATCAAGGACTTAAAAGTTAAATCTCTGAATTAAAATCAAATTTTATATAATGTAATAAACAAAATTAACATAATCTATTACCTTTCTAAGACCCAGGGGTCAATTTAAGTCTGTACAAGGCACAAAAGGTTTCCTATGCTGAAAAGCTCATACCCTAAGCAAGACAGATTGAGAGCCGGCAGCTGCCCCCAAGAAGCTGGTGTTATTTGTCCCTATTTATTTATTTATTTATTTATTTATTTGTGTGGCTCATCATAGCACTGTAGTAAGTTGGCTTGTAACTCTGGCCACTGCAGACATACAATGAAGATGATATCTTCAAAGAGCCATGCATACCAATTTTGCAATGTGAATTACAGGCCATTTTACTGTATTATAGGAGGAAGACAAAATGCAACATCAAACTGATGTTATCACTGGTTTTAGCATCTGTAAATTTTGTGTCATTTTGTTTCATCAGAGACCTCAAGGCTGTGCACAGCATGACTTTTCCTTGCAGCCTTCCCTCATTCGTAACTAATAAGAATAAAATCCTCACCTCCATTTACCCTGGCAAGCTAAAGGGAAGATTTCTACTTGCTGTCCTCAAGAGAAGTTTCATGCTAACACTTCCCCAGCGACTGTTTTATGGCTTGGGAAAAGGAGCATAGGCCATGTAATCACAGGTGTCAAAACTTCTCCTGTGACTAAGCACTCTCTTGTGACAGCCAGAGGCCCAGGGTTGGTCAGTTTAGACATCCCAGAACCACAATGGCAGTGCCAGGATGTTCTCCCAGTTAATGTTGGAATCCAATCTTGAGTTTCAAGGAAACAAAACGAATAAAGAATAGAAGTGTGTTAAACAAATGTAATGCACTATCCAGATATCAGAGAAATCGGGG
>NW_020799108.1:3464896-3472934 GCF_003259725.1 Athene cunicularia
GGGGGGGGGGCAGGACTTCAAGAGGCCGTCTTGGCAGAGCTAGTAACATCTATGTCATTCTTCACAGCTGTACCTGTTACTAAAGCCTTTCAGTGATAGACTCCACAGCCCCCATGCAGTCTAACGCAGCACACGTCCTGCTGGAGTCACTGCTACATTTTGACCCAAACCTTTCTTAAGGATATTTCAGTTTACAAAATAAGTTTATAAAACAGAGAAACTGTGAAATCACACGCTATAAGCTGCAGAACAGTCCATCACATTTCATAAGAAATGTGGAAATTTAGCACAACACTAAGTTAAGAGTATGCCAAAAGAACAGAAACCAAAAATTTCACCATTGGCTTATCCCTGTAACATAATACAGCTTCAACATGCATGTGCAAATGCTTAAAATTATATTTCTGCCTTGTAAAAAAAAAAAAAAAGCATCAAGCCTGAAACAAAATTTTGCTGCTTCTACCTACAGCACACATTAAGATCTCAAGGTCTGATTTCTATTCCAAATTCTTTGTAGTACAAGCAATTGTTTCACTGTCCAAAATTGAGGTGACTGATGATGGCATCCTGGTCATCAATTGATGGAGGGTGCAAATGCAGCTTTCTCTTCCTAAACTAGTCAAGGAACCCATCCCAAAAGGATTCTGAACATGGGGCCATGCTCTTACAGTTAGCTTGCCACTGCTGCACCTGGAATATATTGGGGTACGCTACTTGGTGACAATGGGAGTAAAATACTTGTGTTCGGAGGCCCAAAGCAAGTTGTGTCTCTGAATAGCCGCAGTGTTCAGATCAGAATCACTGTCCACCTCTGTGGATCTGGAAAAACACTTTCCTAAGCTACCACTGGACAGAAAGACGTGGCTTTGCATACTGCAGCTCCCAACTGCGTGGCTCACATTCAGAATTGTACAAAAACCCACACCCACATGTACATACATAAAAGACAAGCCCTGCCCTCAAAGCACTTACAATTTAAACCAACAAAATGAACACTGCTTTTTACACTAACTGCCACATATGTCCCATCCTAAACAGGACAAACTGTGTTTTGGAGGAGTCTCTCTTACAGGCTCCCTGCCCACACGGCAGAGAGCATCCCTCTGGTCAGACCACAGCTGTAGGTGCTGGGGCTGCTGGAGAGGGGAGCAGCCAGGAGAGTCAGCAGGAGCAGCAACCTGCCCCACTGCCCAGCCTCCTGTGCCTGGCTCAGGAAAGCCAACGGTATTGGCAAGAAAGAGGGGAAGGCAGAGACTTGTCTGCAGCAGTGGCAGAAACTGAAGGGGTACATAGTATCTGAAAACATCCCAAAGGGGTCTTGGGACAATTATTTTAGATTATTTCTACAACAGAGGCTTTTCAGATAAGTCAAAGTTATAAATAAAGGTAAATCAAACTTTCTCCTCTGTGTATCTTTGTGCTGCTGTTCAGCTGGGTAGCAGTATATATCCAAAGAAACAATTATGCTCCTTATGAGTGAGGTGGGGAACAAATATGGGGACTGTTGAACACTTGCTGACAAGCCAGTGTTGGCAACAGCTGCGAGAGC
Organism: Athene cunicularia; assembly: GCF_003259725.1. Classification (NCBI taxonomy): domain Eukaryota; kingdom Metazoa; phylum Chordata; class Aves; order Strigiformes; family Strigidae; genus Athene; species Athene cunicularia. The sequence continues at coordinate 3,466,446 of NW_020799108.1, forward strand.
CTTGGGCAGCAGGAAGACACAACACACATGTACTGGGTTACATTTTTCCTGATACAGCAGGAAGACAGAAAATATAAAAGGCATCAGGGTCTATGGTACGAGTTGAAATCCCTTTGGATACATCACATTAATATGATCATGAAGGCAATGTGCGATCAGTCAAAGTTTAACTAACTTCTTGTCAAGCAGGCTGCTGGCCCCCAGAGGTTTCCTGATCCTTCTATCCAAAGACTGGAAGTTACTCATAGTTCCCTTGCTCTATCAAGGTGATGTTTTCAGAAATAAGCAGGCAGCCACCTGTCTCCAGAGAATAAGGACTCGAAAGGCCATAGACCACAGCATCCTCCATAAGCAGAGAAATCCTCCTCAGTGGCCCACTACATGCACAACAGGGCCATTGCCCACAAACAGCTTCCAGGAGCAGCACATGTTGCCCAGGGGACTCTCACTGGTATTTCTGTGCCCTACCTTCACAACATGTTTCTGAGTCCATGACGCTGCCTTCCACTGCAGGAGAATCAGGCAGTCCGCTTACCTCTGACACATGCTGAGTTAACAGCTCTGTCCTAACACAATCCCTCACCCGAGCTCTCTGGACTGAGCACAATGCTGGTAGAAGTCTGCCTCCGAAGGCCCCCACTCCCCAGTCCTAGCCTTGCCCCTAAATCTTCTCCCCCCATGCAGCACAGTACAGAGGGTCCAAAACCCCAGTCCATTACACACAGCAAAGAGAAGTCACTTTGTCTTCCCTTTTCAGTCAACCAAGACTCCTTGTATGAGAACATACTTACCAGCAGGAAGGAGGATTGCATAAACTAATCCCATGGGAGAGCACTGTAGTGAGCACAGTGTTGCAATATACATGTTTTCATATTAAAAACCAAACTAAAAAAGTGGCCAAGGTAACAATAGCAGAACTTCTTGTTTCTGTTGAGAGTTCTAACCCACAGAGATGGTAACCTGAACTCCTGGCTTGTAATAACGTTCTGTTTGGAAAACAGAACAAAACCAGAAATGTTTGGTGCGGTCAGCATGCTGGAGGGAAGGGATGTGCCATGCAGAGGGACCTGGACAGGCTGGAGAGGTGGGACTGTGCAAACCTCATGGAGTTCAACAAGGCCAAGGGCAAGGTCCTGCACATGGGTCGGGGCAATCCCAAGCACAAATACAGGGTGGGCAGAGAATGGATTGAGAGCAGCCCTGCGGAGAAGGACTCGGGGGTACTAGTGGATGGAAAACTGACTGTGAGCCAGCAATGTGCGCTCACAGCCCAGAAAGCCAACCCTGTCCTGGGCTGCATCAAGAGCGGTGTGGCCAGCAGGGCGAGGGAAGGGATTCTCCCCCTCTACTCCCCTCTAATGAGACCCCAGTGCTGTGTCCAGCTGTGGGGCCCCCAATATCAGAAGGACATCAATCTGCTTGAGCAGGTCCAGAGGAGGCCCCGCAGGGGGCTGGAGCACCTCCCCTGTGAGGACAGGCTGAGAGAGTTGGGGGTGTTCAGCCCAGAGAAGAGAAGGCTCCAGGGAGACCCTATAGCAGCGGCCTTCCAGTGCTGAAAGGGGCTGCAGGAAAGCTGGGCAGGGACTCTGCATCAAGGGGTGTAGGGATAAGACAAGGGATAACAGTTTTAGACCGAAAGAGGGTAGATTTAGATTAAATGTAAGGAAGAAATTCTTCCCTGTGAGGGTGCTGAGGCCCTGGCACAGGTTGCCCAGAGCAGCTGTGGCTGCCCCCTCCCTGGCAGGGTTCAAGGCCAGGTTGGACGGGGCTTTGGGCAACCTGGGCGAGTGGAAGGGGTCCCTGCCCGGGGCAGGGAGGTGGGAATTGGATGATCTTTAAGGTTCCTTCCAACCCAACCCATTCTATCATTATATGAAAGAAAAAAAAAAAAAAAACACCACAAAAAAACCCTAATACAAAATTAGTTAAGAGTTTGTTCCAGTCCCTGATAGTTGATCAAATTAGAAAAGACCTAACAGAAGTGTCTGACTGGGTGTCACTGAAAAACAGTCAAATACTGATTAGACAAGGTAAGCATGGAAGTCCCCTCCAAACTCAGACTGTGTCATTCCCAAAGAGGAAGGGCTTTAGGGAGAACTAGAGGGGAAATGTGTGGAAACAGAAGGAAAAATGAGTCAGCTGTAATCCACTGTTTTTTCTAGTAACACCTCCATAGCCTTCTGCCCACCTATTACACCAGGTCCACAGAAACACCTAACCTTTGCATCATGGGCACAGAAATCAACACTGAAATCAATCAGATGTGATGAACTTTCTGGACAGGAGAGAAAAAACAGTACAGTTTTCAGCCTTTTCTCAGGGCAGTGAGTGTTTGTTTTGCAGGCAGGGCTCCTGTCAGCAATGCTAACTAAGAAGTAAAAGGTAAAGGGGTAAGACACCCAATCCCACAGGAGTCTATGTTGTGAATTTGAGTGAGGGTCACCAAACCTCCTATCCTGTCTGTGCATTTTTATCAAATTCTAAAAGTGCAATAGATGTTTACATATCATGAAGATCATAAATACCTTTGATCACCTACTTGAGCACTTGAACAAGACAGGCAGTAAAGGGGATGCAGCTTCTCAAGCTTGCAGGTACACTGTTCTGTTCTATGTGAGAAACTGCCAAGGTTTAGAACTACAAATTCTGAAAAGTGTCACAGGGTGTTAAACAACATCAAGGGTTTCCAGATTAGAATAATTTTTAGATTAAATTTGCTAGTCTGAGTAATTTCCAACATATGATAATGAAAGTAAAATCAGAAGCAGTTAAAAAAGTGTTTTTTTCTTTTATTAACTTATATTGTATTTTCTTATATTATTATCTTATCCAAGATAATGGAGAATCAATAGATGAAGGATATTTTTACAGAAGCTATCTAGAATCTAAGAGAATGAAGAGAAATCTACCCCCATCTGTATTTTCAGCCAGCTCTGACACAAGGGACAGACAACAACCAGAGGCATCATGTAACAGCGCATCTAGGAACACTGTCACTTCACTGTGGGTAAGTGATCAGTGAATAAACACTGAAAAGGGAGCTAAAAATGTCCCCAATTCTCCTGAATCCTCAGACCTGGACCTGTGATCTCCTCATGTACCAGAAGCACATTAGGAAACCCTGGTTATTATCCTCATAGAGGAGTATCCGTTGCTATTGTTCTGCTTAAGAGCCCCACCACCAGAGTTTAGTATTCCAGGTAAAGTGGCAAAGATACTGTAAAACTCAGGTTCTGTATCACTGCCACTGTGATACAAGCTAAATTTGCCAAATGGCTTTGTGACCCCACCCTTGTAAATCAGTTTGTTAATCATTATCGTCCTAGAGGTGATAAAGTTGTTTTATAAGCCAACACTGAAGCAGTAATATTAACTACTTATGTAGGGGCTGGTGTATTTCTCTGCAGATAACATTTATTAGAAGGCACTCTCTTTAAAGACACAGGTTTGCCTCATAACTTTCTTCTGGAACACTTAGCAATCTGTTCCACTTATTCCTCCAGTCCAATTTACGTGTCAGACACAAGTGACACCTGGAAGGGATGGGTTAAGTGATATGAAATCCCTAAACCACCTTGAACTACAGGTTCAAATCTCAACTGGATTGTCCTGGCCTCTCCTCCTGACAGAACAAAATTTATTATTTCTCAAGGCCAGACGCAGACTTGGCTCTATCTGAGAGACAAACGCAGACAGAAGTTGCCAGGAGGCACTGACGCAATGCAGAAGAGACATGAAAAAGACAAGAGGCACTAAGAAAACAGAAGGGGTGGTAGACATGAAGCTCATTCACTATCCCCAACTATATACATTGAAGAGATAGAAAGTACTTTAATTATTGGGATTAGTGTCACAAGCATGTCTGGCAGAAAGAAGCTATCTGGAAGGACCAGTCAGCAATTTTGCACAGCTTTCCATAGTCCTCTAAAGACAAGGTTTCTGCCTTTTCCTGGTTGTTTTCCTTCTACCTCTCCAGAAACAGCTAGTCTGCATCAATCCTTTTGCTAACAAGCTCAGAGGTAAGATCCAGCTTCACCCAGACTTCAGAGCTCCACAGAGAATGTGCTTCCCAGACCGAACAGATCGGCTTAGATTCACCACTGTGCTATCCTCCAAATTCCACTGGTGGAAGCTTTATGGAGGAGGACTAAGCACTCAGTAATCTTTCTTCACCTGCAGGAAAGATGAGAAATATGCTTTTGAAAGAACTACCAATAACATAAGAAAACAGAGCTAGAAAAACCACCTCTAGAAACCTCCGGTTTATTCCTCACCCTGCGGCACAACCAACTGGCAGATGACTGTCTGATTTGCTTAAAAATGTTACACTACAGAGATCCCACAAATCTCCAGCACTCAAAACAGCTGGAAGTTGTTCCTAATGCCTGCTTCAGATCTCTTCTGCTGCAGTCAACTATCTTTGTTTCATTCTCTATCCCCTATCCTTACACTGTGCAATCTGTTTCAGAAACCATTTTCTGTCACAAGCTGGGAAGAGCAAAAGCAAATTGGGGTGCTGGAAAGCTACAATGGTTGCCTTAACCTATTTTCTAACTGGAGAACAAGTAGGTATTTTCTGCATTTGTTAAGCGTGGGGGTCGGGCGTTAATGCGCAAAGGGTAAATGGGATCTCTGCTCTGCAACAGAGGACTGGACTTGGAGACAAGCATGCTACAATATGCTTAGCTAGGGACAATGCAAGCTGCAGAGGAAAGAAAGGGAAAACATATTCCCTGGCTGGGAAGTTCGTAGTCATTTATATCTGGGGAACAGACAATGCTCATGGACTGCTAATTTCCTTGAGGATTTCTTCCCTTCCGTTTGCTAAATTCTTACACCGAGAATTCTTGTTACAATTTCAATGCACAATTAATCTTTAGTTCAGAGGAAAAGGAAATGGAAGGAGGAAGGATGATCATGAAGTAAAAGCTCCAGGGAGGCAGATACCAAATCTCAGCTCTGCCCCATCTTTTGTGCAATATACGGGTCTGGTCAGCTTTCCTTGCTCAGTTTTGACTCCCAGTCATCCCTTTCAGACTGCCTGCCTTGTTAATTTAAATGGAAAGTGACTTAAGGGAAGAGTGATTTCTTAGTATTTGTGTGCATACACACTAGAATCAGTCACTATGCATTACTGTAAAACAAATTTTAAAAGAACACGGCAGTAACTTCAGAAGAGCCCTATCTTTTGTTGCTTCAGCCATGCTATGGGCCACAATCCCAGCTCCCAACAGTGAGGATGATATACCACCCTATCCTCCCTCTCCTCTTCCCTTTGCAGGTCCCTGGCTGTCCCAAAGCCCTGTTCAGCCTGTGGAATGGGTGGCAGCAGGGTGGACAGGAGTGAGACCAGGGACACTGTTCATTCACTGCTGACACCAGCTCAAGGTGCTGGTTCTGACACACATGACACCATTTTGCCATCACTGGCCTGGACATAGACAAAGCAACATCACACAGTCACACACTGTGCCGTGCTAACTCATCACCCACACAAGGCAAAGAACATCCCGAAAGGAAACCTGGCGATAAACACTGTGAAGAACAAAAAAATACCCCACAAAACCAACCACCAAATAAATCAAACTAAAGCAGAAATGAGTGAGAATTTGAATGAACAGAAATCACAAGCTCCCTCCGACTTCTCTGCACCAGGCAGTTTGCACTGATGGCAGAGCCATTTGCTGTTCACAGTCCTTCCAAACCAGACCACTCAACATGTTGCACTTATGATTTGGTATTAAAATTACAGTCCACAAATCAGCCACTAACTGTAATAGGCACTGGAAAGAGGTACAAACATGAAACAAGGTCAAGAGCAAATGCTGCTAATCTGTGACAAGCACATACAGGCAGGGGGCAAGGTGAAGACAGAGTTTTACATTGGTTGGGAGAGAGGAACAAACTGGTGACAGTCCAAGTGAATTTATAGCAGGAGGCAGAGAGGATGACAAGGTCCCTCCAAGCCCTCCCCCACTCCTCTCGTGGAAGGAAAGAAAAGCCTGAAAGTTTAGCAGGTCTCTCTAGGTGCAAGCTGACACAAGTGAAAGAGAGATGGAATTGTCTCGTATAAACAACATGCCTGGAAATCACTTGTGCCAGCTCCCTAGCCAGTCCTGCAACAAGACTCCAGCCCCACGACTTCTGCCTTCACACTCACCATGTTTCAAACATCTTTCTTCCTTTCTCCTTCCCCCGAGGTTTCCAGGCAGTTACATGTCAATTTTGTCACACCCTAATTTCTCCTAATCTTGTTGCAGGGATGAATTATAGGTTGCTTTAAGAAACAGGTATTCAAGCAAAGGTTAAAGGCTGTTTTAATCAAACAAGGTTGAAAGAGTACCAGGAATTTGGCTGGTAGAGAACAGAAAGCACTTTTCTTAGCTTAAAAACATACATGACTCTAAATACACACACAAGCAAATATGCATTCAGGCATAGAGTATATGTGTGTTGCTTCTCGGCGCACCCCCCCTCCCCCCCCTTTTT
>NW_020799108.1:3472984-3536979 GCF_003259725.1 Athene cunicularia
TTTTTTTTTTTTTTTTTTAAGGTTAAGTGGGCAATTGCATGCAGAGATATTAACCGACTCTAGATGCCCACTGAGTAAGACATAATATCATGAGTGATAACACAACATTAGAAACTTTCCTGCCTTGCACAGGACTGGATCAGGGCATTTAAAGGAGTCCTCTGAAGGATTTTAGAACAAGAAAGAAACATACCAAGAAAATGGGTAGGGTTACTCTGACAAAACTGAGTACAAAGCCTATTTAAAAAAAAAATCTAAGAAAATTTTTCTTCCTTCAATTAAGCAGGTAGCCCTGAGACAGTATTTTTTTTCCTTAGGAATTTTGGTTTCTTGGGATGTTATTTCTTGAGATATGTCCAGCTGCCTCTCCTGAATGGACATTCTGTGTTAAGTACAGCAATGAGGTTAGAGCCCAATCTTTCACACTGCCCTGGTCTCCAGTACTGGGCCTTTCATTCCACACAGCAAAAAAAAAAGAGCAGAAGAAACCTGCTTAGCACAAAGCACTAGCAAAAGGGTAGCTTATATTTGCTACTGCCTCTTCTAGGGGCTGAAAAAATTCAAATATATCTGGAGATCTCAACTCAGAAGCTCCTGCTAGCCACTGGCACCACTGCTGGGTTGTTTTAAACGGTTTCATTCTAAAAAGCCACACTTACACCAAGTGGCCTAGATTACACATTCATATGGAAAAGCACCACATGTATTTAATAAGCCCTGTTGAAAAGTCTGGTTTCAAGCAGCGCAAAACCCAGTTCTGCTATTAAAAATATCTATTAACAGTCTTGCTATATCTCCACACTTTGAGTCCAAGACTTTATCAGACCTAACTCAAATGAACTTCTCTTCCTGGCTGCCACTTGCCAAAATGCTCCTGGCCAGCTCTTCCCCCATGAGCCTGGCTGGCTCTTCCATGCTCTCCCCCTGACCACGAGCCATTCTCAATGACAGCAAGCCCCTTCCCCAGCAGAGCTGTGGTAAAAAGGAAATGCCAGTAAGATCATTGCCATTACCACTAATTGTAAGCAGAGAGCTGTCAGCACTTTGGGAAATTATACACACACCTGGAGTATCAGCTAACCTGAAGTTTCCTGTTCTGCTGAAAGGCAGCCAAGCAGCTAGCTCAGTGCTAGCAAACTCCAGGGAGTGACAGAAGTGAGTGATAAGAGTCACAGCCACAGGAAAGTATACAAGCTGTTTAATTGCTGTTTGCTATCAGATCTTTTAATATTTATGGAAATGTATATCGTGTGTTTTTCCCATTCTAGGACTATTTTAATATTCTTCTGCTAATACAGTTACCACAGTCACAGGTCGTAAAGGAAGGACATAAAGATGGCTATTAGCATTATGTCATTATGGTCCAAGATGCATGCTTACATAGTTCAAGTACAGAATTACCCAAGTGGCTCAAAATCTTAATGTATTTAAATTGCACAACATATTTAAAATATGTCAGATGGACTACCCCTCCAAAGTGCTGGTTTACCTCTTTTGAAGTAAATTGTGCTTAGGATATCTATTTTAAACATACACACAGTAAAGTAGGACCTATTTTACCTTAATTCCATTCAAACTGACCTGTCATGTGTGTCAAGAGAAAGCCTGCAGCAGAGCTGGGAAAAGAGCCCAGATCTCATGTGCCTTAGGATGAGAACTGGACCACTGTACAAATTAACAATGTGTACACCTCTCACCTCCCCAACCAACCATCTGTTTCTGTCTACTTCCTACCAAATATTTAGGAGCAGGGACTGTACCTGACACATCAGTTAAAACCTACCACTGCTCTAAACCAGCTTTACACTAAGGAACATTTTCCAACCTGTGGTCAGCTGAATTCTGGTAACAGTGTACTGCAGGACTTGCATCTCTGTCACACATGCTGTGTCAACCCTTGCTGAGGAGGTTGTGGATGTAAATCAGTGTTTTCACTATGGTGCTGAACTCTGAACTGTGGCAGCTGTGGCACCTGGCATTTTGCTGCCTTTGCTGAGCACAGTGAACTCGTACAGAGAACTGCGACAGACAAATATTCAGCCACCTCAGCATAGCCAGGCTTGCCAAAAACCTAATTCTCCTTCTCATTTGCCACCTCCTACCCCTCAAGCAAAAAAAAGGGCTTGCCTAAACTTAAAAGGACCTGCTGGTACAGCTACATCTTTGGTAAATAAAACTTTAAGCTGATACAGCTTATATTTAATCACTGAATGAAACAAATTACAGCAGGAGACTTTCTCATTGATAGAACTGAGTTTGCACTAATGTTTTTATAGGTACGGCTATATCCGTTAAGAGCCGGGGGTAGGGTGAGGGGTGTTTGTCATGCACATATCCCAGTAACACTTCTAAAACTAGAGCAAGCCCAAAGTATGTTAGCCAAAACCCAGTTTTGTCAATCAGCATAGCCACATGCACACTACTGGCTTTCACCAGCACTGGCATGTGGGTTAGATGCCACATCCCATCCTTTTATGCATGAATAAAAAGGAACTGCTAGGCAAGGACACCACCACTGATGGGCTTCGATGTCATCAAACTGTATGTTATAAATCTAAGACAAGCATTTCTCAGAAATTGTATGAGAACTGAGTGATCAGAAAAGAAGTTCTACTTCTGAAAAAAAACAGCCAGCAAAGAGGAAGAAAAGTACACATCTCCTTGCAAGTCTTTGCTATTGTTGGGACTCATGACACAACTTGTTTAAACCAACCTAGAGTTTTGCACATGCAAAAATGCATCTCCATTTCCTCCTCCATCTCAGACTAGGAAAATACAAGGAGGACCCAAATTTGCCATAGGAAAAGGAGGTGTGATGGAAGTACAGCATGGGTTAAAAGACTGGAAAAGTGAGCAAGACCTAAAAATTTTTTGTTCTTCTAACACTTCTTAATCCTGATCTAACAATTTACTCAGCTCAAATTAGGTGGAATTTATGTTTCATTGAAGTTCATTTTTATTCCCCACAGTTTTGTTAGGGTACCTTATATGCGCAAAATCTTGACCAGAAACATTAAGATGTTCATATTGGGAATAATTCTGTTAGACAGCTGTTCACCTAGTCCAAAATCCTATCAGATTCTGTAATCAGTACTATATATGTCAGAGGAAGATGAAATCATTGATGCGTCTGTCAACAGGGAAGACATCTTCCTAATCCCCTCAGTAAATAATATATCTATTCTGAAACCTTATAATCTCTTTATTTTATGTAGTGTAACTGTGGACATTCTCATTATGGATACTTAATCCTCTCAAAGATGATAAACTTCTGGCCTCAGTAATAGTACTGTGGTATTAACTTCCTTATGCTGTGTGTTCTGCAAAGAAGCATTTCCATTAAGGATTTTTATACGTATCTCATATTCACTGTATGATCTGTGCTATATTATTGTGAGAAAAGGGCTCTTCTGTTCATCTTTCTCTCCACTGTTCTTCACATTGTTTGTAGGTTCATCTACAGGTAGATAGTCAGGAAAGTTGATATGAAGTAAATGGATGTTTTAATTAAATTTTAACGGATTAGTTTATCTACAATGTTAAAATGGATAAATTATACTACATTAAATCCCTGTATGGACATACACATTCAGAATTAAAATGGCCTTAATACAATTTAGCTCACTTTGCTTCAAAAGTAAATGGAGATAAACCAAGGGAAAGCCACTTATATTTTGAGTAACAGTATTTACACAGTGATTCAATGTAATTCAACTCATCATTTTAAATTCCCGTATTTTTTCACTTCAATCTTTTTTTCCAGAGTGTTCCCGTGTAAACAGGTCTTCAAGTTGTCATCATCGTTTTAAATCTCCCATCTTGTTCTCTATTTCCATCCTTGATATCCAGTCATTTTTGCCATTATGTGGATCCCTTTTATTTTACCATATCTTTTAGGGGTAGCATAACCAGGATGAAATAACTGCCAGATTAAGAGTGCTTCTTCGGTAAAGACCATCACTGCAATAATCTTTGTACACTTGTATATGTTGCTGTTTAATATAAAAACAGGGAAGACATTAGTTAACTCTGTGTGGATTAAGCACCTATATTTTGAAGTCGTCACAATAGTCACTTCAAGTCTTTTACTTAAAAGCTCCTGTTAATATGGAATCTAGTGTAAGCAGCAAGAAATAATTTTCCTTAAAAAATGCAAGAGTCCTGTCTGAGTCTGTCCGAATCAATGTTTAACAGTGTAAAAACTCTTAGTCTCACCAAAAGCAGCCCCATAGCCATACAAAATGAATGGATAGCTTTTAGCTCCAGCTTGCATGAACTGTGTCCACATGTCCACAAAACCAGTGATACATCCCTTAGTAATGTCAGCAGAGAACAGAGTTCATACCTCCAGTAGGTTTAGGGTGAAGCCACCCTGGTCTGTGGCTGCACCATCAGGAACTATACTGCACATAAATAAGAGTAACCCATTTTTCCAGTGTACTAGGTCTGTTAAACCCAGCAATTTCAGGAGTGAATACTTGCTTCCTAACAACTGGAGATCCCCTTTTAGATCTTTAATTGATTGGAATAGCCCTGGATAAACTGGCTCACAGAGATGCAGCAGTATTATGGGTGATGCAGGGCAGATTACTCCCTGGGCAGATGATGCCAGGGAGGGTTGGGAAGGAAAGCAAGTGTAGCCAATGAGGCAGAATAGGCAAGCTGTCACACTCTGTGTTTCTGCTTGTTGAATCTGAAAGCACCTAATTAGTTATCTCATCTGCTAACACCTCCAAGGACAACAATGACAAGAGGATTCCAAGAATATGTAACCCATGGGAATGCCCATAGATAGACTTGCTGTAAACTTTAATGTAGTCCCTGGGGCCCTGGTCTTCAGTGAAACCTTGTGTGCGCTTGTGTTTATTTTAAACAAGCATGCACGTACAAATAAAGACCATCACTTGTTGCACCTTTGGTTAAAGGTCAGGTCTACTCACATCTGCAGTATGAGCATTTGTTAATGAGTAAAGCACTAGCAAAATCACTTCCTTACCAGAATTTGGTGAGTTTCAAAAATTAAGGACATTTATTTCAATTTTTTCCACTCTGCTTTTAACCTCACAGTTAAGGTCTTCCCCAGTAGAGCCTTGTCCAAATGGATCCAAGAGACAACCATTCCCAGACCATCAGATAGTTCAAGTATGTACTCTGCCACATCCATAAGGTCTAGGCATGGAGCTCTGTTAAGTTTGTAAAGAGATTTAAATTTGATTTAATTTTAGAATAGTATTATACGCTGCTTCATCTACTGGCTAACAGGCATTTCAACTGTTTTGCACCTAACAACAGACCCTCATACCACATTTTTTAAACTCAGCTGCTTGGTAGGAAATTAGTCATGTTTACTAGGATCTTTAAAGAGAACTTGGCTATAAAACAAATCAGAACTGAGCTGGGACTAACCAGGGTAAAGGTTGCTTATATCTGCAGATTACCCCTCTCTGCTTTTCTAATTCACTCACCATGCCTTATCTTTCCATTAATCTTTAATAAACCTTTTAGTTAATTCCCCAAACACACACAATCTACATGACAGCAGGATACAGTGCAAAAGCAGCCCCTAGATATGAGGAAATAGGCAGCAGAGGAATCAAAAGGAGAGAAAACTTTTAGGATTAAAAAACACCCAAACTGTAGGTCAGTAGAAAATGATGAGCGATCTGAAGCAGGGGTAAGGGGCAAACCAAGGAGGAGGCAGGAGCTGTACATGTATTAGTGTTTCCCTGACTGTTGGATTAATTTTCTCAATAGGGCCCCCCTCCCCTTTCCACTCTGGTTCCACTTTGACAAAAACAGGCAATCTGATTTCAAACTTGGAGCCTCTGAAATGTGGAAAACCCTCTCCAGGCTGACAAAAAGGATATAGCTAGATTAAAAAGTAAATGTAATTTAACCCACCCCAGCAGAAATGGTAATCAAATTATATTGCCTCTAAATATGATAAGTTTGGGGCTGGGGCCCTCGGGGGAAGAGAAGGTGTCTTGCAAACACAAAGAAACATGCTAAAGGGAACTGCTAAATCAATGGATGAATTGTGACTTCTACCCTCCCTCCCTCCCACAGGGTACTTGATAAGCTGCTGATTGCTTCTACCACCAATGTTAGGAACTGATTAAGCAGCTTACAAAGCACTGGGGGCTAATAGACAGGCCCACCAGGGAGACTGCAGCTCTGGAGTTAAGTAGCTTGCTTTTTCATGGCTTGATTATTAAAGATGAGATAGCAGGACATGCTGAAAAGATGTGGAAACAGTTTTAGACCTCAAATGACTGGCCTTTCATTTTATATATGGAATCATTTCTACCCTGTGACTTCACCAGCCAACAAAAGCCATGCTTTCCTGCAGTTCTGTAGTCTCCAGCTCTGAGGGGCCTCTGAACTACCTCAACTTAAGTGTGTCAACTGAACATCCAGAACTGACTACACTACGCGTTATCCTGCAGAAAAAGCACCATTAGACAAGGGAAACATCAGTGGAAGAAGCTGAAAATAATGTGTTTTACATCTCACTGACAATGGCACTAGAGTGTGAACACAGACATGCCCAGGTCAGCTAGCACATCTTACCCCATCACTTCCTCCACTATGCATCTGAGCACTGCAGGATATTCACCTTAGATTCCCTAACCTTTCTTTTCAGCTATTTATGCCAAATTCTTCTTGTTTAATCTGGTACGTAATAAAACTCTGCTGTTCAGGCACATGTACTGCAAGGTGCTTGCTTAGTTCAATCAATATCAACTCAAAGACATGTTTTGCTGGCACATTACCTCTTCTGTGGTCATGTCTCTCATAGTAACACTGCATGGCTTAACTGTGTGCAGCAGGCTTGCTAGGTTTCTGTGGGGTTTATTTTTTACTTTTTCCCTTCTTGTGGTAATGCCTAGCAGAATTGTAAATAAGCATATTGCATTAGGAATTGTACAAACTCATAAATTCCCGAGTAACTATTCTTGCAAGCAAGCAAGCAAGCAAGCAAGCAAATAAATAAATAAATAAATAAATAAATAAATACTACTTGGCGCCTGTAGGCTGAGCCTTAGATGAGCCTTCACTGATCACATGAAAAACTCGTTACAGCAAAGTTCTCTGTGCAGACTACATGGGGTTTTTTCACAGCCTCTTTCCAGCCCCATTTCAACACTGACACTCTAGGCTTTCTCGCTCTCATCCCTAACCAATGCCCCTGTTAACCCATTTTTATATTAAACTATAAATCACACAGATGGCTTGGAAGTAAAGCTCTTTATGCTATGATTAGCTAGAAGGGGGTGTACAATTAGCACTGAAGATGAGAACAGGCTTGATCTGTAAGAAGTAGAATTAGTTGATGAACTTACCTGCTGAAGGTCTGCAAGAGAATACAGATGGATTTGCTGGAGAAGATACTCTCTGGGAAAGATCCTGGAAAAAAGGAAAAATGGATGTGTCACACCTCACACTCCAAGATTTCCTCTCCCCAACAAAAGACTGCAGAACAATGATGCTAGACAGTTTGTCAGAAACTGGAATTATGTCACCTCGTAAGCACCAGCTACTTTTACAACATTCCTCATGGGCACAATTCCGTAGTAAGAATAAATGCTGTACCAGTGTCATTCTCCAACTGTCAGGGAAGCACGTACCACGACATTTACAGCCATTGAAAGCTCATCCTGAGCACAGAAGGTGTTTCTTTAAACAAATAACCCAATAATAAAACCAAAAAAACTCAAACTACACATTAGAAGTATTTCTTATGGTTTTTAGTAGAAGATTCCTGGTCTGCTAGAAAGCTGTAAAAGTTAATTTCAGATGTGATTTATGGTTTTGCAACTGAAATAACTATATTGGGAGAAAAGTAATGCGGATACTGTTCTTCCAGCATAAAGTTGATTGATATTAATTCCCTTTTGCATATAGAAATATATGTATTGGTATAGACTTTATAATTACTTCCTTGGGAAAGGTTTATCTTCCTCATATAAACCAAGGTTTCAGGCAAGACCATTGATTATCCACTGACAGACCTGTTCAGTAAAGCTAAATTACAAAAACCTGAACAGAGATGCCCTAATTAGAGTGACTTGCAATAAAATGAAAAATTGAGTTAAAGTAACATTACAGAGAAAAATGGACCTTGGAAAGGTAAGTGGATATTAGCAGGAAAAGTTTATGAAAACCTATGTATCTGCCATAAAGACATCAAGAAAAAGGGCATCTAATTAAAGTGTCTATCTTTGTCTCCACACACAGAGAAACAACCAGCTGACCAGCTTTATTTTCTATCCACAATATAACACCACACTAAGGTATCATGGGCAGTGGAGAATCACATCGCTCTTGAAAAAAAGCAGACAAATAACTCAAGAGGTGCAACTATTTTACACCTCATGTTGCTTAGCGAAGAAATTGTGAATTCAGTTCCTACATTACAATCATGTAGTTTTAAGGCAAGACAGAAACAAGATTCTTGATATTATTAAATGCATGAACAAAGCTCTGGCAAAGACTGCTTTGTAATGGTAGAACTGAATGGCAGTGAACAGAAAGACCACCGGACATGTTCAAAAAACAAAGATGCTGAAAGGCTGATATGAACTTACATGAGCATGATATGAGAGTAATGAGAAAGTACACAGAAACTCACAAGAGATTTTAGAAGCTGCGGCAGCATAATTAGCTAACACACAGATCAGCAGGGATAACAGCATCAACTGCAAACTTTGACAGAACACTTCATCTAAAAAATAATGGAAGCACCTTGGTTCATTCTACTCCAATAGTTATCTTCAACAGCTGTCTTAAACTGATGCTTTTAAAGCTGTCTTCGAGGGACTAGGACTTTTCACTGATGCTGAGCGGTACAAAGTTTCATAATCCTTTTGTACTTTAAAAAAAAAAAAATCTAAGCTTTACTGGGGTGGGACAGGAAGAGTCCTACAAGCAAGGCACGGACAACTGGGCACTGTCAATCTTAGGGCATTCTTCTGGAGCAGGACCATGCTCTTGCTTCTTCTGATTCACCAAGCATGTCCGCTCTACCCACCTAATTCTCAACTGCAGTCTCACTGGGATACTGCATTTTCCCCTTTCAGTTCTCTAGGCTATACCATCATTTCTACTAGAGGTGAACATGTTTCAGTGCCTCTCTTGCATCACACCTTCATAATCTATTTGGCACAATGTCAAAAACCACTAGAAAACAGTCAAAATCCAGATATCAGACAACATATGACACTGGCATTCCTCGTTTGCAAATGTAAGATTTATTAAACTTGATTGCTAAGGGGTCAACTCTAAACAGCATTTTGAAGCCATTAGTATTTTTTAGCTCTGATAGAATTTCTTTCATTAAAATTTCCCCATCATTCTCCCCTGATCACACAGGCAGACACTAAACAGTGCAGTAGCTTTGCCAGGAACTGTATTATTTGCTGATGCCCATACAGCACTGCTAAGGAAAATAATTAGCTAATGAAAGATTTCCTTTTTCAGGAAATAGCCTGAATAGCCCATAAGGCAGAAACTGTCAACGACCAGTATGGATGACTAACATCATGTTCCCCTGCCTTCAAGGACTGCATTTTATTTCCTGCAAGTCCTAACTCCTAATAGAAAGTGTGCAGATGAGAAGCAAACTCATGATCGAGGGACTTCCTTTGTTGGGGGTGGTGGTGGTGTCTAAGACAGCCACATGGCCTGGTGACAGTCATCCTCTCCCGGTACCCGTCCCCCTCCCTGAGATATGTTAGTTTGCTGCAGCAGCTCTGCACACCCAGCATCCAACAGTCCTCCTCCCTTACAAATCTATTTCCAGGAAAAGAAGTAGGCACTGCCCTCCCAGTCTTAGGCAAGACGCACACACACATGCATATCTGACACTCGAGTGAGAGGAGTGCTTATTTCCATTGCTATGGAAACTGAGGCATAAAAAACCCCTCAGTAAGCAAGGCTGGTCCAGGTTCAGATTTGCAGTCCTCCTATTTACTCAAAATATCACATTTTGGCTGTGGAGGGCCAAGAAAAATATCTGAAAAGCCAGAGCTCGCATGTACAACAGCATTTACAAAATTTCTTATGAAGCAACCAGACCTGTTGGTTCCCAATACATGTGAAGGTGCAAAACACTCCCTCAACACCTGCCCACGTCACCCAAGGTGGAGAGCACACAGCTCCATGAGTGTGAAACCACTGAAGTCACCTACAAGTAGGCACCTCAGTCCCTGATCACTCAAAATATAAATGATGTGCCCTCACCACACCTGTGGTGAGCTGAGAAGCTGTTTCAAACACACATCTTGCTGTGCTGCACA
The DNA here is from genome assembly GCF_003259725.1 of Athene cunicularia. NCBI lineage: Eukaryota > Metazoa > Chordata > Aves > Strigiformes > Strigidae > Athene > Athene cunicularia. Next base: position 3,483,283 of record NW_020799108.1, read on the forward strand.
TCTGCAATTAAGATCTCTTCCAGAAAACTTCTACTAGTCCCATTTGAAAAGAAAAACCCAGACTCAACAGCTACCTGAACATAACTTGTGAAGCTACCTCCCCCCAAAATGCACCTGTTAATTGCCAGTTTTGACAGCCTCTAGTGGGTCAGGAACAAGAGCATGAGTTGCTAGAATATAAAATTCAAAAAACATTTTCAAGAAACTTCATAAAATGCAAGCAAATCAGTTGGGGCAGGAAATCCACACAGACCAAGTAGTCCAGTGAGCACGAAAATGAATGACAAGACAATTTCCAATAGCTTGTTTGTCTGCACAGGTTCTCTGAGCCTAATGAGGTGATGGCTTACATCAAGTCTTTTTCAGTAGGGGGCACAGAGGACTAATTCAGAGCCTCTTGCTTCTTGACCAAGACACTTCCTCTCATGTAACTAGTAGGAACATAATGTCTCTGCCACTTCCATCTCTGTGTCAACTACAATTGAAATTGGCCAAAGGAAGCCAAAGTCAGTAGAGTATAGCAGGAGAGGTGGGGCTCATGTATACACCACACCATTGCATCAGCATCCAGACAAGGTACTACATGGCATCCAAATCAACCTAAAATCATATTCATGTCTAAAAACCTGACACAGATCACAGAGCAGGCTAAGATAACTACACTTAGAAACATTTCACTAGAAAATACGTGCTTAATTCCTGCATGAGATGGAGCTTTGAGCATGCCTGGGTTAATATAAGGCCTTGATCCAAAAAGACTAAAACATGTGCTTGCATTTTATTTTTCCTTTGATATAAAGGTCATTTACAAACACCAAATGGAAAAGTTCTGATAAGTTATTTGAAAGCAAAATAAAAGATGTCAGTTTTGTAACGCTTCTGATCACTGTGGTGTAACGACCTGGTTGGTTTTTTTTTTGTTTTTTCAGTCAAATCTTAACACAAAAAAACTGGAGTGAGCTACACAGAGGTCATAAGCAAGATGTTAAGACTCATCAAAACAAAAATTCAAACCTCTGCTGCTTCAGAATGTGACCTGTGACCCTTCAGAGGCAAGTGGTATTGAGTGCACATCCCACTAAAAGCACCTCCTAAGCTTTCACAGTTTGGAAACTCCCAGACCAGTTTCACCATCGATGCAAAACAGAACAGCTGTGAGTCACAGGATTGCTGAGCTGTAAACCCTGGCTACCAGTCAGGTTTAAGCCTACAATGAACAAACCAAGTTCAATGCTAACCAGCCCTCTAGCTTTGTCAGTTCCTGTGAACAATGAAATCCAAAGTCCTACTGGTTAAAGGTCTCTAAATTGCTTTATTGTTATGGGCTAGAAATAAAAGTAATCAATGAAAGCAGGAAAGAAACCCACGAATGGAGACTTCTGGTCCAACTAAAAAAGAAAATTGAGCCATCTCAGTTTGTAATTATTATTCTTTTTTGTCTGATACTTTGTAATTTGAAGCATAACCTTCAGGCAAGACAGAACCAAAAATTTCATCCGTTCCCTTTCAGATGATCTTATCAGGTGAGTATTTGCACAAACAAAGGTTATCTTCTAGTGTCCTCCTGCAAACAGAAACACTGATAAGACTTTGCTTTTTGCATTTGGACAAAGTGTGTAGTCATGGTGCTTTGTTAGCACTAAGTAATTGCTCTGCATTTAAAGCCTGTTTATCATCAGTTTAGGTAATTTTTCTCCAACGGGTTAAATACCCTGACAGCTCTGCTAAAGCTACAACTAATTAATCTGCCCAAGCTTGACACTATAACCAAAGTACAAACGTGATAAGCAGAGCGAACTCTTCATTTTGCAGCGCAATCAAAAGAAATCAAGTTAGCTGGCAGGTGGGCACAACCAAGCCTCTTTTGTACCAAAAAGCCTGTTGAAACCTAGGATGGGAGAGGGGAGGGGAAGCTAGCACCACGATTTCATGTGCCAGCTAGGAGTGTCTTGTTTCCCCAGGTTGAGAACTGACTGACTGAGCTGTGACTCAGGGCCGAGGCAGATGCACCAGTCTAGCACGCAGGCACCCTGAGCGGTCCCCTCCAGCCCTCTGCAGGAAGCTGCTACACCCACAGCTGGCACAGCACTCCAGGTACCAAGTCCGTGTCCTCAGCCAGCACAGTTCATACCCTGGCACTGCAACTTACGCCACACCAATTTAATTTCAAGCTACTGCACCAGGCTGCAAACTGAAGGAGCTGACAGGCAAGCACATGCTGATTACCGCTGGTCCCATTTTTTTACCCCTAGAGAAGAGGACCTCTGAAGTCCCTGCAGTGTGCACCACCACCAGCTGTGCCCTGACCTCACTGACAGGAGCTCAAATTTTTCCGAGTTACGATTTGATTTACAGTACAGAGGGATACTGGTGAATGGCCAGTTATCCCAAATACATGTGGCAGGGTAAATAACATCTCTTGCGATTCATTTGACATGGAATCTGTTAATTTCAGGTAGAGAACAGCATCAGAGGTGAGGGGTAATGGTAAGATTTTTTTTCCAGTGTTGCTAATTCTTGCAGTTTTATTCAGGCTTTTGATTTTGCATTTCCTGGGAAATCTCAGCTCCTGGAAGTATGTTGGGAGAGGAGAACCCCAACTTTCCAGCCAAAAAAGTTACTCAGGGAAATGGGGCCCTGGGAAACCTCGTGATTTGAAAGTCAACAGGTAATAATACATTAATTAATTTTAAATAAACCACTGGTTATTTAATTCTTATAGTATTATACCAGATTAATGATTTTTTTTCTAATTCTGTGTATTTGGCTAAAAAGTGTTTGTGAACCATTTTGCATTTGTGAGGTATGAACACTCTTCTGGTTATGTTCTGGGAGCAACCATTCCTAAATATCTTCAGCCCACACTAAGTGCTAGATTTATTAGCAAGCATGTCCAGGTAAGGTATTATTTCGTGTTGTTATGAAATTCCCCATGATCATCCCTATGTTAAAACAGTTACTCTTATCATCCATCAGCAATCCTGAACCAGTATATAAACTTTCAACTAAAATGCAGTACACTAACTCTCTCTCCTTTGTGGTTACTTGAGCAAGGTTATGGTAACATTGTGAAAGACAAGAATCACTACAGACCAAACTCAGAAATCAAGTACTGCTGTCACTAAAAGCAGGATGCAGAGAATTAGAGGCACACAGCTTCATTTTGAAATTAAAATAGCTTCGATCCTCTAATTAACTTGAAATGAAGAATAAGAAAATGCTCTCTGTTCTTGTCAGGCACTTTTGAATACTTGCAGTTTGTTGCTGGAAGTTTGGATATAAAAACACGGGGATAAAAATGGCACAAGTCATATTTACCATGATAGCCACATCTGATAGGAACTTCTTTTTAAATCATTATGTTTTTCATCTCAAAAGGTGAATGGAAACTACCATTTTGAAAGATGTCTATTATTACTGATCTACGTGACAAGGAGATGCAGGTGTGCATCCCTAGACTGGAAAATGCTAACATGAACTGAAAGGCCCACCTGTCCTCTGGAAAACATCATATATATGCTGGCATGCTTCCTCAGCTGGATGCGTACAATGGTAGAGCATTGGCTTGTGCTTTTAACCTTCCCTTGGCTGGAACAGACAACAATTCTGCCTGCACCCTGGCCGCTCTGGCACACCTCCTGTTGCTCCTCTGTAACTCTGTTTATTACCCCTCACTGAAACAAAAGCTCAAAGTTCACCTTAACTCCATCCCCTACAGTTTTAGCCAAATGCTTTTTCAGATGTTAATTTGTAGGGACCCTGCATACACAGTTACTTCTTCAAAAAGACACAAGAATTGAAGGAAAGAGGTAGTCTGTAAGAGCTCCATCAACAGGTATGCTTTATTTCAGCTACCGCAATGACTACACACATGCAGGATCTATATAAAACAACAAATGGCTCATGCATCCTTCTCTGCATCTATTTTCCCACCTTTCCTCACTTTGGGGTGGTTTTGGGTCTTAACACTGGATCCCCTCAGGATATCCAGATATCCACTTTGAATGAGTTTCTCTCTTGCTCTCTTTCCAATCACCCCTGCAAAAAATTTTCTTCTTATGGAGGTCTTGCTGTTAACTCAGAAGACTGAATTAACCCCCACATCCTTCTGTTCCTTCCCTGCTCAAACTTTATTTTTGCAGTCTATTGCTTTCACAAGTTGTGTCTTTCTTCTGCTCTGGGATTTTCCACTCTCCAAATGGCCTACCCATTGTGAAGAAAATGGAGAAAACAGTGTCCTTTGACAGTGTGGACATGACTTAATGACCTTCTGTTGTCCTTGGCCTGAAAGATGACATAGCCCCAGCTTCACATACGTGAGGTATTTGGTGGTATAGTGATTGCATAAGATCAATCAAGATTCCTGTGATGTGTTTAGACAGGTTCCCCAATTGCCACACAAATATTTTGAAAGTAATCTACTCCTGTGTCAGAAGTGATGTGTCTAAGGTCTCACTGTAGGAAGTGACAGGACTCTATTGTTCAGCATAACTGAATTTGGGCTTGTTTCACAGCATGCTGACACACCGGCAGGCTCAGCCAGGACCATCTCTGGCCCTGGAGGTGTACCTTTAACCTCCTGCTGCAACAGCAAGCTCTAATTTGTTCTTCCTGTAAGATGCTAAGTAACGCATCCAGCACTGCAGCTTTGCTAGGGTAAAACTGATGTATTGCTGTTCTGAGCTGATAGACAAATAGTATTAGACAGAGATGAGTAACAAGGGAAATTTTTCCATGTAGTTTCTCACCACCATTCAGAAGATTTACTTAAAGAGCAAGGGCACTGCAATGAGCACTAATGCATAGGGGAACGTGCTGCAGAACATTTACCTTGTGTCAATGCCATCTGCCTAAAATATCCGGGCTAGCAACATCCGAACCGCAAGTTTACGTATATAGCTGAGAGAGCAGAGAGCCCAGAGCTCGCTCCAACGTTGACCTGGGTTAGCCTACCCTACAGTAGACATGAAGGTGCTTGAAAACTTCCCCAAAAATTCGTTCTGACAGTTCCTTGACCTGAAAAGACTGCAACCATGACAAGACCAGAGGAAAAGAGGCTGTGGCACACAGACACACTGTTAGTGTGTCATATGCCTAGAGATAAAAGGAGAAAAACAAAACCAGAATAAAATTTGCATCATTCAGCATGGCTTCACAGAATAACCTCATTATTTAATAGACTTGGGAGATTTTTGCTCTTTCCCAGCTATCAATTTTATTGACTCCCTCATGTTTACCTGTGCCATTCATTCATCATTCCTCATCCCACAATCTACAAGTGGTGTATGGGATCTGTACAGCTCCACTTGGACTAATTCTGTGTCATCTCTAGGTTTCGGTCTTGTGCATTTCTGCCTGAACAGCATCCACATAAGCAAGGCAACCAAAACAAGAGAGAACTTGTTGGGTAAAGACATTTGAGGCAAATTATGTCTGTTGCAATAATGAAGTGACAGCCACAGCAAACTAGGCATAACAACATCCCTTGTAAAACAGGGAGCTCAGCAACAGGCTCAGAGCCTCAGCTGGCTAATCTCAGAGGAACGCTGCTGATGTGCACCGGTGGAGGGCCTTATTTCTCCTTCCAGCCAAGTCTGAGTTCCTTTATTTTTTTCCCTTGCAAATATAAAAAGAGCTTAGAAGCCGGTGGAGCAAGAGGTGAGAACAAATCATTATAACTGATGAAGACCACTTTTATTGTGAACCTTCTAGCTACTTTCTGGATTGCTTCTGCTTCTTTTCCTTTCTCTCTTTTCTTCTTCTTTTCTTTCTACTTAGTCACTTGCTTCTTCAAAGTTCACAGTGTGATTCAGCCCTGAGTTCTCTGCTAGATGCCAAGTTTCAAAGTTCCCAAAGTACCTATCTATGCACACCAAGCATTACAAATAACATTTCCACATTTAAGCCAATTGGATCCTGAGCTAACCTGGTTTATAGCCATCTGGAATTCTTCAGAAAAAGTGACTTGTAAGCACTGTAAACAGTTTTGTCTTCCCAGAGGACACCAAGTTTCCAACTTCATTGTCATCTCCATTTTACAATGTGATTCAAGAGCAAGGTATAGATTTAAAGATGATAATGCAAATAGTATTAATAAAAGAAACCTCAGTGTGATCTGCTTTTCCCTAATAAGGCAGGTTCTATCTGTGTCCCAAAGGCAGCAAGGTGCCAATACAATTAATCAGTCTGTTTTTAGTTCTCCCTAGACAGCAATAGTAACAGTTTGTTTCAGTCTGTTTATACGGGTCTGACAGGTCTTCAAGATGCTGTGTTCACTTTCTTGTGATTAATAGTCATTCACATACTAAGGTGAAGACCAAGCAGAAAAAGAATGTCTTTAGAGCAGGACAGATAACTGGATTCTCTCCCCCAGTCTTTCATTTCTAACTAGGAAACAGTACTAAATTTAGGAGTGCTGTCTCACCATATTGTTTAAACTCCTCTTTTTCTTACAACTTACCCATCTGATGAGCCCAAGCAAAATTTAAATCGCATATTTTCTTTGTTTACTTTTCAGCTGTGCTCTATAAAGCCATCACATTGATAGTGAATGTCTGCACACTGATATTACATGCAGAAAGCAAAGCTATTGGAACCAGTTTTAAGCAAGGAATAACTCCTGGGAAAAGAATTCTTGCTTTCCATCTCTGCAGACCAGTTAGGGGAGATCTGAGGGACTAACTGAACACCAAACCCACCCCAACAGAGACTTCAGAGACCAAGAAGGTGCTGGACTGTAAGATGTGTTTTGTACATTACTTCAGTGGCTTTAACAGCACTTTTAACAAGTCCTATCAAACTGAAGATGCTTCCCTGGTACAAAAGCAAACCCTTGGGCTGGGGTCCTCCCCTGCACCACTGAGAGCTTTAATTTGAGAAAGTGTGAAGGAACCCTTAGATAAGAATTTAGAGTATTTCCCAGTTCCATTTTGATACAGGGAGTTTTTTTCTTCCCTCGCCGCCCAAAGAAAAGACCATGCACACATTTCTGTGCTAATTTTTGTCCATTCCCTAGTTTCTCCAATTCCTCAGCACTTGTCATCTCTCCTTTTTGGAGGCAGGTTTTGGGGCTCCCCCTTTGTCCTGGTTTCTTCATTAACTGCTCATTTCCTAAGATTCCTTCCCTCTTTGAATCTCCTTCTGGCTTTCCCTCATCCCTTTGTCACTAGTCCATTGATTTCTCTGTTTAGGCCTCCTGTGATCTCTCTTCTTTCACTCTCTTACCCAAGTCCATCCAGTCTTGTGCCTCTTCCTGTCTATTTTAACCAGGGCATTCTTTTCTTCAGCATTAATCAGAAAGCATAATTTCTTTTCTGACATTTTTTCTGAATGACAACCTTCACAAATCTTATTCTCCTTTCAGGTTTACTGCAGTTGAAAAGGATGGCACAGGAAAGTTACTATAACTGAATAGCAAAACAGTTCTGCAAGGTAATACCATTCTCTAGAATAAAAGAAGAATCATCCTAATTTTTAAAATGCTGTAAGCTGCCCTATCAAATAATAGGAACTGATCAATAAGGCACAAACACATATTAACACAGTGGGTCTGATACAAGAACTCAGTAGTGCTCTCCAGAAACCTGTTGCTATGTCCTTCTCTTAGTTGTTCTAGGTAGTTCATCAAAGCAATGACATAGGTTACACACCAAATAGCAGACTGCCTCACTCCTCACCTGAGATAAAAGCACTAGTTCAGCCTCTTCTTCCTCCCAGAGAATTCAGGTCCCCTACCTCCAAAACACCATGCTCAAAATATGGTCAGTGATGCCACCTGCTTTCTTGCCCTTTGGCAGCTCATAATTTCAAAGCAGTGGCTTTCATATTTGCAGTCTTGTCCTTCTTACAAACTTGGGATATACAAATGCTTACACATGCATTTACCATCAGGACAGCTGCATGTGCCTGGAGCCACTCACCTCACCACAGGGCATGGGCAGAGACATCCCCATCTCTTCTGGAGATGCACAACAAAAGTAACTTGGCTTTAAGGTCACAACTGTGGCTTGATAGTTTTAAGAAGATCGTTCATTTTCAGCTTTTAAGAAAACTGCAGTAGCAGCTCAATGGACTAAGATACAGCAATTCTAAAATTAAATTCACTTTTTATAAAACTACTGTTTCCACCACAGAAAACTCAATATGAAAGACCTTCTGCTGAGCTGTGACCATGTGTTTTCCAATAAACAAAACACTCAGCGTAGCCATGTCATGGATGGAAAAGACAGGGGCTGAGCAAGAGCACAACCGCTCTGGTGTCACATAAATCATATGCTGGGTCACGCGCCACAGGACTACATCTGGCCTCTGCCTTTGTATGAGATCGTGTCACAGAAGAGGGCAGAAGCGCTGGGCAGGCAGTTGATGCTGGCCTCTTTCATGCTTTGCCATACTGTGAGGTGCTTCAAAGGTCTCAGAAGTGGCTACTACACTGCAATGCCATGGCAGGGAGCACAACGTAGCACACCTGACTGAAAATACTCATGCACAGCCAGGAAGCCTGAGGAAAAGATGCTCACAACAATGTGTGACCCCTGGGCTAATAGCTGTCAAGATCAATTTCACATATTCAGACCCTATAAAACCATTTTCTTTGGCAGCAGATAACCCAGGGACGTCAGATACAAGTACAACATCTTTCTAAACAGATAATACCTTCAGAACTAGCTTGTGAGGAAAAATAAAACAAGAGGAAAGCAATATGACAAGGAAACTACATCCCTGTGCTGTACATTGTCTGTGGTTCTTACCTTCTACGCAGATCTTCGGCCACTGCTGCTCTGCAGCTGAACAAATAGGCTCGGAGAGATTTCAGCTGCTGTCTCAGGCGGACAACAGTTGCCAGAGGTTCAACATGCTTGTACAACATGGGATTTTCCTGCTGGATATCAATCAATGGCTCCTCATAAACATATTCCAGGAACTCTTTGGCTTGCTTTGATACCTGAAAAATAAAGTAACCAGTTTGACTAGGCTTTCCTCCCAACTCTTTTAAAGCAGATCTTCCCCTCTGTGATCTGTCAGCTATTCTCTGCATCTGAAAACTTACTCTGTTAACAATTACAGAATAAGACAGAGCTGAGAGAGATCCAACTCTCTGCTGATAGCCAAGTCAAACTTCATCAAGCCCATCAGAGTTGAGTGTAGAAGATAGTTGCTTATTTACCCAAAGTACAGCAGTATTTTCAGCCACACATATTTTCACTGCAGGGTAACAGAGCTTCAGAGCTTAGATGTCTTTCAAGTCTAAAAACTGATTACCAAGTTTCTTCCTGTTAATATTTTTCTGTTTGTTTGCTGCTTGGCAAGTAGAAAGTGATTAGTAAATGCAAAAGCACAACATCAGAAAAGGAAACACACACTGCAAATCCCATCACATTGTACTATCCCAGGGTATAGAAGTCCAGTGTAAAGTACTACTCCCGTTTGTTTCATGCTCAGCCAATATGGTTAAAAATGTGTAAAAAGAAAATAATGAGAAGCATATCTATCAAGTTGGGGTTTTTTAAAATATGAATACAGATAAAGTTGAATTTTACTGTAGTATTGCTCAGTCCCAGTGTTTCATCTGCAAGATATTTTTCTTATGCCTTTTTCACGATAGTGCTCTGTTCTATCTCCACCTGCAAAGAGCTACTGTAATCTTGATAAATTAACGGGACTTTTGTTCCCACTAGAAAAGATACTCCTGTTTCTGAGGTGAGAAGGCCAAATTCCCCCTCTCATTCCTTATTTCTGCGTTTTATCACAGCTGGAAAAGAGAAGATGGGATTATCTGAAATGAGCTGCAAATCACTTGAAACTGTGTTACAGAAATACTATTTGTTCCACAATTCAATTAGTCCTCCTGGACCTTTTTTAATCACTGTTTACACTGAGTCGAAGGAGGGATGATTTAAGCTAACAAAAGGAGAAAGGGCTTACCATAGCCTCTTCAGATTTAGGATGTTATTTCCCTTCTGGTGCTGTAAGGTAGGAAGTAGGTAAAAGCAATATACATCCTTATAAACAGCACCACTTCCAAAACTAGAAAACATTACTAGCTACAGGAGTCACTAGCTGCTTACAGGGAAAGCTAGCCCCCCATGCAACCTTTTCACAATGCATAACAAAAATAAAAGAGATAATGCCAAGAGGCCAGCCTTCCCACCAATAACTACACAGATAATACAATGTATAATTTTTAAATACAGTAGACCATAGTTTCCCAGACCCTGAAGCTGTATTAAATATCGCACCTATTTGTATTAAGCATCCCACTCATTTCTTTTTTTCCTCCCCAGCCCCTGTCCTCCCCTTTTTTTAAAAAAGTAATACACATACAAGGAATTGTGCTGTCTGAATGGAAGCACATGTAACATGCTGCGTAAGGAACAACACAGGCAACTTGGATTTTTTTTTTTATGACAAAACTCTACAAACCCCAAGTATGTCAAGTTTTCTAATACTAGCAAAGCTGCTGTTTTATTAGACATGCTAACTGCAGTGCACCAAAGAGACTACAGTCAAACAACCTGCTTTTACAAACATAAAGCTTTTTGCCTCTAATATCTCAGCAATCCCTTGACAACTGCTGTATCTACAGTAGATATTACTTCTCTTCCACCAACTGGCAAATCAAGCCATCTATTCAGTGATTCCCTGGGAGGCACATGACTGCTTGGTACAGTGACTAGCACCTCCCACCAGGAGGACCTGGTGCCCAGTGATGTCTTTGTAGCCTTATTTCCTTACTTTAAACCCCTGCTGAAGTGATGGGCTCTTTATCCACCTGTCCTGCTGTCTTGGGAACCAGAAGGCAATTACTATCTGAGGACTACACCCACACCCGTGCAACCCTCCTGAGGCTGCAACATTAAGAGTACAGAAACAAAAAAATGCCAGAACTGAGGTCACCTGAGTGACTCTGCAATACATGTGCCCTATCATGACGAAGTAATAACGTGCGGCTCTGGTGCTGCAGGGTCTGAATGCATCCTCTGAGTAGAGAGGAGCACAGCAAACCCTTCTCCCTCTTTGCCAATACAATGTACCTGTGGAGTGTTGATTGCAGGAAAAATAGCTTTGCCCAACATTACTGGCTGACAGGTAGGTGTCAGTTCACTCTGCGTGCCTGACATAGGCACACAGGTCATATAAAACATTAACCCACATTGTCAACCACAGCAAAGTTACAAGAAACTGAAATGCAGTCTTATAAGGGGGAGGGTCAAGCCATCATAATTATTCAGCTTGCTATCAGCCAACATTCTAGTACATGTACTAGCATACTCACAGTCCACCAGTTTTACTGAGCAGACTATACAACCTTACTAAATAAGCCAGAAGGAGTGAGAAGATGCAAACTGCAACAGGGTTTTAGCTTTAAATGTCATACAAGGACAGATTCTAACATTTCCAGAGCTTTCTTTTCTAGAGGCTACAAACTTATAGTTCAGAATTCAATTTACCAGAAGTCAGCTTCCCTTGAAGACTTCTGGCACACCGAGTACATTTCCTGCTGTGTTTGTCTGGCATTTTGTGCAGACTGGAAGCCACCTGAACCAAACTGCAATGCTTACTGGTTTTTGCCCGCAAAGGGGGAGAACAGTTGGCCTAAGTAAAAGGAAGAAAGGATGTTTACAAGATTATCTCTTTACTTTTCCCAGCGCATAAACATGTGAAAAACACAAACATGAAAACAGTAGGGATATAGGAAAAAAAAAAGTGGACTGGGGAACTGAACCTGCTGCTTTGGTCATGACAGAAAAAACATGCCTAACTGCCAAGTCCTTTCAAAGAGCTTTTATTGCAGTCAAGTGGATTTTATTTTTCCTACCCATGTGCTTTCAGGTGTTAAGTGCACTGTTGTTTTTCAAGATCCTGGGTATGGGAAGACACAGCTCTATAGACTTCTACTACTTCTGTTTTTTCATGACCTGTCTTGCCAAAAGCAGATGAGAACCGCTCTATTAGCAAAACTTAATAGATGCAACAGTTTACAGTGGCTGCTCAGATGTCTACTAGTCCGTCAAACATAAGAGAAACATACCAAATGACACTGTGTCATTTAAAAGCTCATGTCCTAGAGTACCTACTGGTGCTTGCTTTGCCAGAGACAGATAGGACAAGCCCCAGAAACCCCTGAAGAGGTGGAGAAAAGGTGGCAAAGGGAAGGAGTGCAGGTTTTCAAACTCTTCATTCGCTTTGCTTCCATTTGGTGGACTGACAGGCACATTTCAGACTGTGAAACACAGAAGCTTTTGGAGACTGAAGCCCTGTTTCAGTTCTGACCATCAAATGTGGTATGTGCTTATTTCCTGCAGGACCCCTCAGGGGTATGCTACGAGTCCAGCCAGGAGCAAGTCACCCATGGCAGTAGCTCCACTTTCAGGCATTGCTGTGCTACCTGTGAGGGGCAGGGCTGTGCATTTAGGAGAAGCTGTGTTGTTTAGCTTCATTTTGGGATGTTGCTGCAGAGTTTTGTGTAGGCTCACTGGACAATTACAGGAGGTGAAATGCTGACAAATTAAGTATCTTCCTTTAAAAATGAGCCCGAAGAAAATTATTAGTACAAAGATCACATCAAGGAAGTGGGACAAGGTATCTGTCTTTGCCAAATCAGCACATTTAATCAATAAACTACTAAGGAATCATGACGTTTCAGTATAACTGCTGAGTGCATCAGCCAGCACTAAGCTGCCTTTTAGACTACAACACAGAAGAAATAAATATGAGACCTTATCTCTGAATGAAGAAAGGAGATGTGGAGGAAAGTGCAGGCAGTATGTGTTCTACCTCAGAAAAATACTGCTTAGTTCCCATGGAGGTATAGCGGGGACAAAAATAAAAGCACATAATATATACAGAATTGAATGGGAAGAGGAAAAAGCCAAAGATGTCACAAAAGCAACAAGAACTACCTGTTATTTTAATGCCATACATGGGCGGGACAGAGTTGAGGAGATCCAACCAGTGATCTCAGCTTGGTTGTTACCCTGCTACTGTGGCACATGATGCCCTCTTCACCTTCCCTCCCTGGCTGGAGATGATGTAGTGTTTTCCTCCCTAAGGGATGGTGTTCCTTTCTCAAATTCACTTCTCTGAGCACTTTGGCACAAAGACTGGTAAAGTACCTGCACAGAATTTGCTTGTGCTCCCAAATCACCTCACAGATGTTCTGCCTGACTACAAAAAGTACAGATGGATAACTCTGCACTATTATAATGAGATTACACTACATTAAGTTTTCAATGAATGCTTAAACTTGAAAGCCCTGTTCCCTTTTGTGTCTCAACTGCCTATACCAGCAACACAGGAAACAGATCATAGAGCGTAGTTTTTACCCTGCAGGTTTAGAAAACAGAACTGTTTATTTTCTTAGCAGTATTACTGAAAGCTTGACATGAGGTCTTTGCCTTACCATCCACTTGCCGCATATCAGGGCTACTGATACTACTGTGGGCTAGTAAGTGTAGTCCTTGGTAAAAGCATCCAAAGAAAGAACTCTTAAATATTTATTCCTGGCTTCTAGGAAAGGGAGGGGTTTTTGTCTCCACACATAGGAGCTTTGTAACTCTGAGACATCTTGCATTTCATTGCACAAAACTATCATTTTCCTGATGGCAGGCTCTGGCTGCCTTTTAATAATCTCCCCATCTGACAAATTTCCTTCTTCAAGAGAGCTGCTTTTCCTCTAATAGGGCATTTATTGGTTATTTTTTTCCTTTTCAAATAGCCCATAATAATAATATTCGCAGACACAAAACATCAAACAGCCTCTCCTAACAGTAGCTGCTAGGTCTGAAGCTCCAGCATGGTCTGGGTTTCTTATGAGTTTGTTACTGTTTCAGCATATGGTCCCCGAGATGGCAAAACAACACTGCTATGGTGTTTGCTGGCATAATGTTTTGAGGCTTGCAATCAGTTGCCACTATCCAGCAACCAGCCACTGAGGCAGCAGCAAATAGCAGATTACAAAGTTTTAGAAAAGCTGTTTGTATTACAAGTGAACTACTGTAGAATTTTCTCTTTATGTTACTTTTGGCTCTCTGGTCTAAACAAGTGCTATAGCAATGTCCTCCTAGTGTCCTCGAAATATGCGTGCCAAGAGACAGGACATACTGGGCCTTGCAAACACCACGCATGTGTATGCAAGTTTCCTGGGAGCATTTTCACAGTTTAGCATTCATCACCAAGCAGTGCCAATCCACAGTCCATAGTATTCACAAAATGGTTACTCCTCAAGGGCCAAGAACTGCAGAGATGAGGGCTAAAGGAGAGAATTCAGTGTTCTGTCCCTCCCTGTCTCTTGAACAACAAGATAAGCAATGATAGAAAAGATGCCACCAAGAAAGAGGAGCGTGGCTGCTCCTTTGGAGGCCTTAGGCCTGGCTAAGGAAACTGTGATGAAAACATTCGTTTTGATGAGAAAGTGTGGCTCATTCTGACAAGAGGGACAAAGAAGACTGTATTAGCAATCAATGCTTGTAAACTACAACCTGTTGTAATGTCTGTGCTTCTATCTATAGAGCAATTCAGTTCACTTGCTAGCAAGCCAACTCGCAGGGAGATTACCTTGTATTTGGAAGTGTCCCAGTTATGAACCAGCCGTGCAGGGATGAGGAAGCTGTCATCCACGTGGCAGGTGCTGCAGTAATACCATCCACTGTAGCTGCACACCTTGGCTTTCCCATTGGACAAGCCTATGGAGCGCTGACAGCCTGGAGAAAAGAGAGGGGAAAAAAATCTGGATTTGTACCATGCCAGAGGTACACGCTCAGGATGCAGTAAATTTAGTAATTATTCCCTCACCTGAGACCCTTTTAAAATTTTTTACTTATTTTACCAACGAGCCATTCCCTGAAAAACAGAGCACTAAATATCAGTATTCCTGGACAAGTGCTGAACAAGGGCATCTATGACAAAGAGTTCAGAGAGCAGTCAAAGGATACTTAGCACTTCTTCTCAAGAAACAAAGGCAGAAGACCAGCTTTGAGACACTGGGCATGTAAAAGCGATGGTCTACAGAAAACCATGGCCTCAAGCTCAGACAGAAAACACCAGACCACATAAGTACTGTGTGCTTGCTCCAGCCAGCTCCCATTCTCCCCACAACAGAATGGGCCAGCACTGGCTGCCTGGAGGAGTGCAAGCCAGCTCCTGCTGACAGCCAGAAGGGTTGCTGACTTGGCAGGTGCGATTCAGCCCAGAATTAGCACAGCCAAGGCAAACCACAGTCACACCATGAATAATAACTGTGAGCAGCAGTCACACTGAGAATGAGTAGTCCTTGACTAACAGTAGTGACACAACTCAGTTTCCTGCAGGTGGTTTTTTTTCCTTACACTTGGGATTACCCTGTGTCTTACAAGGTCTGTCTGATAACTTTTTTCACAGCTGGATCCCTCGCCTCTTCCCAAGTCCTCTTGTATGGAGTCCCTGGGGTAGAGCAGTGTATTCAAAAGCTGCTGCTTTACTTGGAAAGAACTAATGCAGAGCTCTCCTTCACCTGACTACCTGTTTTCACAAAACACGTAGAAACTCAATGTATTTGACACCTCAGTCTTTCTCTCAACTGTGACTAAAACAAGCCATCAGTTTCAAAGAGTGGAGGGTTGAAGACAGACAGCACAGTCACATTAAACAACCTGCTCAGGAAGCGAGGCTAAAAATGTTTGGATAAGATACAATGAGATGTCTGTGGTTGTTAACACCTCTTTGACACAGCACACATGACGGTATTTCTGCTTTTCCTTCAAATACTAGTGTCCCCGTATGACATTTACAGCTACAGACATAATTAGCACTAGAGCCCCACTCCAGCATGTGCTCTATGCTCAGGCAGTCTCTGCTGGAGCTGGTTAGTAATGCTGATTAGCAGAAGCCTTGTACATCACTTACAGCAAAAGTATTGGTTCAACAAAGTTTTTCAGGTAGAAGACAACTGACTGACTGCTTCTGTCAGTAAAACTGATTTTGTTTAGTGTAATGATGTAACTTCTCCCACCGTAGGCATCTTTTTTTCCCCAGGAGAAGTTATCCTGATTTGAGAAAAGACTGCAACTCAACTACTCTAGGAAAAAATCGAACTCCTCCTTCTCCCCATTAGCTGATGCTACCATGTCCCCTCTGCTCTAATCAAATGAACCTGACCAACACAATTAGTTCATTTCCTCCTCTTCCACACTCCAGAACCATTTAGCCTTTGATTCTCTGCAATACACATTATCAAGTGAATCAGTGTGGGACGTGTCCTGTCTCCATGTCTATCGCCCCCTCTTCCTTTTTTTTTAAAGTGAGGATATGCAGTTCCTTGTAAAAAGCAAGTATGTAAACAGATCCATTAATGAAAGAGATACTTATGTTAATGCCTCCTCCTTTACCATTCATAAGATCAGAGCATAAGTATAAAGATGTATCTCCAGTCATATAACTCAACATACATAATGCAAAAATGTGATCTCAGCTAACAATCAAACAGAAAACCCAAACATTATGACTGTAAACTATTATCATTATAGAAATAATTTTTATATGGTAAATATTAGCAAAACTTTTTGCAAAACAGTATTTTTAGGGCAGAAAAAATGCAGGTATGCTCTTTATAAGGGTAAAGTCAATTCAAGCAATTCAGTACTGGGTTACAAAAAAAGATGACCTATGACTGTGGTTTGGGATCAGAACTAGGGAGCCAACAACTTCGTATTTCCCTTGTGCAAAGCACACATTTTTCCCATCTTTCCTTTCTTTTTTTGTTGTTTTGTTTTGTTTTTTAAAAGCAGTTTCCTGACTAGTCGGTCAAAAGAGTTTCTGTCCAGTCCGGCTCCACTATGCTACTATGGGTGAAGTCAGCAGGCTCATCTGGTTCTAAGCTCAGTATCAGTGCTCTGTAGTACATATAGAACTATTTTTTCCATTTTTAAAATGCATTCATACATAAAGGTGAAGGTTTTGAACAGCTGCCAAGACATGAAATACCAGTCCTGTTTGTCTGACATGACATTCGCCCGACTAGTAGCCCTGGAAGATGCTTCCAGAAGGTACTTACACTGTTGCTATGGAGCCCATGTTTTTAAAAGCACAAGAGATAAATCTTGCCCCTCTGTAAAGTAAACAGAGAAGTATGTCTACTCCCCTCCTCATGGAGTAAGAAAATGTTATCTACAAAAGAGACTGTTCTCCTTTCCCAAACTAAATGGGGAAGAGCCCTCAGAGAGGATCTGAATCTTTCTCACTAGTTGCCTCTGAATTTCCTATC
Source organism: Athene cunicularia (assembly GCF_003259725.1). Classification (NCBI taxonomy): domain Eukaryota; kingdom Metazoa; phylum Chordata; class Aves; order Strigiformes; family Strigidae; genus Athene; species Athene cunicularia. The sequence continues at coordinate 3,500,522 of NW_020799108.1, forward strand.
ACTGAAAAGCACTGACACATCCATCTTCATACATCAACTGTCTCCAACTTTAGCCTTCATTACATACAGCCATTACTTCACACCGGATGAAACAAGAGACTACTAAATGACATGTCGTATTTTCTAACTCAGTGTGTTTGGACCAGCTGATGAAGTATTACTGGTAAAGCTGTGTCTGAATCAGACTGAAGCCTCCTAACTCAATGGCACTGAAGCCTTTACAAACATTCCCCGCTATCCAACACTTACTCATCTGGCGGATGAGGATGGGAATGGGACACGACACACTGATTTCACCTAACTGCCACTGTGCACTCCCTGCCCCTCCACAGGCTGCTTGTTTGCTTTGGTGCCCTAACTCCTACCTGTTAGACTGAAGGCAAGAATAACCTAAACTCCAATTTGAATTGCCATCATCCTAAACTGAAACGTTTGCAGGTAAGAAGCCACCATTTTAAGTCCTCATTTCTTGCAACCTCCTACAGCCAGAAACTCATTCCAGTCCACAGAGAGAGTTTCCTCAGGAGAGGAATGACAAAGCACAGAGGTGCTGGGGGAGCTTCCCTCCTCCTCCCTACATCCAGCCCATAAGAATTGAAGGTCTTTAGGGTGAGGAGGGTCTCAGCAAGGAATCTTGGATTCCCTTCCCTTCAGGAAGAATGGTTTTATAAAAAATTTCCTCCCCAAGCAGAATTCATTGCTTTCTTCCTTATTCCAGCCCTTCTTTGAGCCCACGTTTGTTCCCTTGTTCCTCAGAAACACATTTTTAGACGGAGTATTTCTCATTCCTCTTCATATCCTCCAGTAAATCACATTCTGAAAAACAGCATAGCAGTTTTAAGGTTGGGGTGTTTTAGATGGGAATGTGGCACTGGCACCCACCTTACATGTTCCCTTACCTTACAAGCTTTGTTGTTTGAAAATCACCATCTTTTCCATTCCTATCTGTTGTGATTCATAATGATGGCTATTTCTACAATCCTTTCAAATCAAGTTATCAAAGCACTGATTTTCTTTGATGTTATGCAGTTCAAAGTGATGTAGTGTGACAAACATATTTTTGTGGCATATACCACTTATGCTACTTTGGTTTTTTTAAGATGGAAAAAAACAGAGCAAGAGTGAGAGAGAAAGAAGAGGAGGAAGGAACAGCTTGTGGCTTAATACCTTGGAAATCCTGTACCTGGACACTTAGGTACATAAACTTGACATCATGTTTACCAGAAGCAAAGCCAGTACCTAATTCCTGGCTTTAAATACTTGAGCAGCCCTCCCAGCAAGATAGTCAGATGTAGTTGACTACCTCAAAGATCGATAATACAACTCAAAAAATAGTTTAGGGTACAGGAAGGAACCATTTCATGTTTGCAGAGAAAACACTTACTTGTCTATAGCTAGAGAAAGCACCTTCCACAGGATGGGGGAAAAAAGCAGCACAAGTTTCACCAAGACTCTCTCACCTACTCCTAATGTTCACACAGAATATTATCCATATAACATCTGTACAAAGGTCTGGCAAACCCTGAGCCTAGAGCAAGGAGAATACTGCCATATTTACTATTATCTAAAATCATCCCTACCTAAAGGATGGTACAGAGCAAGCTACAGAAGGAAGTGTAGCTGTAGGTATACTGTTAGCAAAATGAGGGAGGGAGTAATCCCAAACCTTTCATCACAGAAAATATAACAAAACAGCCATGGAATCAAGCAAAGAAAATAGGGGTTAGAAAAAATAGCATCAAGAAAGTGCTGCTGAGCACAGATGAACCTCTCTCAACAACATGTCTGTGAGCAGAGCAGGAGTATCAACATCAAGAGGCTCATCTCCAAGTGTTAAGATGTCAGGAAGAAAGAATTACAGGAAAATGAGGTTTAAAACTTATAACAAGTCTCTCTCCTTGACTTAAGGTGGTGGTGAGGATAGTATGGAGGAGGATTCCATGATACATGAATACAATTCCTCTTCCGCGAAGTGTAGAAAACACCATTTCTGCCACTTTCAGAGTGTTGCATACTCTCATGGTCACACACAAAACTATTCTTTTAATCCAGATACTTTTTTCTTTAACCTTTTAACAACAAAAGATTGGAGTAGCTCCAAAGTGAAGCAGAGAAAGTAGAAGACCAAACTAGAATTAAGTACACAACTGTTTTCCTTATTCAACAAAGTTCCTTGCTCAGTATCAGGAAAAAGCAACTCTCATGACTGTGTACCATAATTAAATCTGTGACAGATCAGCTAAGAAGCTAATTCATTTAAAAACAACATACAATATGAAGAAAAGAAAATGACCCACAGACTTCAAAAGGCTTTCAGCTTGATAAAGGCATAAAGCAGACTAAGCAGAAGGAGCACAGCAACAAATTTTCAGAGTGTTAGATCAGACATACAACATTGCTCTAAGCTGCTCAGCACAAACAGAAAGAGAAGGTGAGAATTACTTCTGTTGCTGGCCTTGTGTTTCTGTGAATCTATTCCAATTCACTCCACCATGGGAAAACTCAAACTCACGCTTAAGACACAGTAACAATCCAGCTCAGTTCTTCCTCATGCCTACCCAGGCTTGAATATGCATTACACTTTGTCTTTTTCCCAGCACCACTTTTTTTCCAAAGCACTTCTCTTTCTAAAGAAATAATAAAAAACTCATAAACCTCCAAGCAAAGTCTGACACTTTACTCACCTTGTCTACTTTTTTTGTGAGCATTTTACAGACTTAAAAAAAAAAACAAACCAACAACAAAACCTTCACAGATTAAAGGCAGAAAATTTTCCCTGTGTGGGTTTGACCCTATCCAGTTATAATTATCTAAGCAACCTATATATCCCACATTATTTATGTCAGCAATGTACAAATCCAACTTTAATTATAACCTAGATCAGCCTCTCCGGAAATAAGGAAGGGTTTGCTGGTCCCCAACTCCCAGACTTTTTTTTTTTTAACAGACTCCAAAGGATGAACCAACCATTCTGATCAATGGATACCTTAACTATTAGCTGGAGCTCAGGATTATGCCCTCCTAAATTAACAGCCTTCCCATCTTCATTAGTGCCATTTAAAGATACAGTGCATAGCCCTGTCCTTCCTTGCCTTGCACAATCCAGTTCAGTTACCAGGCTAAGCAGTCTAGCCTTGCTGGCTACGGGCTCCAGCCTGGGCTGAGGAGACAGGCCACTTCAGAGAGTTACCCATCCCGTTCTACCGGTAATGTCTCACAGGCACACTGCTGCAGAGCATCTCTCCAAGGCAGAGGAGATGAATCATCCCCTAGGCACCCAGGCTTTATTCCAATTAGTGAAGACTGAATTAGTGTAGACATCCAATATTTAGACTGCTAGGGGTAGGTGAAGTAAACAACACAACGTCAGTCATGCTGAACATCCAGAGCTGTGACCCTCTCCAAGAAGATGAACAATCAAGAAAAAAAAACAACCACTGGTGGAAACAAGCTAGGTGATAGCACATACATGTCTATATGCAACATTCTGCATGCTTGTATTACACTTGTACTTTGCAGAAAATAGCGTACAAGCATGCTGCAGGTTACACAGCTAAATTCTCCCTTATCAATAAAACTAATAGTAGTTAAGCCTGCAAACGTAACACTGAAAAAGCCTAAATGTCAAAGTGTAAGCTTGCACTTTGCCTATCAATCAAAAACATTTCATCAATAAACCAGGACCAAAAATACTAGCTGCATGTCAAATGGCTGCAACAAAACTATACTTTTGGAAACTAGCTTTTTATTCACTTGGATTTCCCCGCTTGAATTTCACCAGGGTATACATTCTTTACCTTTAGTGTCAAAGGCTGAGAAGGGCCAAGAGAGAACTTGCTCCAAGAAAATTACAAACAGCTATGAAGACATGCTTCACACACAGTTACAGTTTGTGAATCCTTTAATGCTTGGCCAGTTTGCATTCTCCTAACACATCCTTTCAACTCCTTTCTCCCCATTCCAGGACAACAGGGCTGAGGAAGAATACCATACACCTCAAGCTAATTTGCTGTTCTTACCCCCATGACTTTAGGATTATTCTCTACAGTATCTGGCACTTTGCTGAGATTCTGAAGCACTGCCTGACAGAAGAGAACAGGAGGTCCTGTGGAATGACTTATTGGAAGAATTCAGTAATTCACCAGCTCTTTAGTCAGGGATGGGAACTGAACACATTCTCTGGTTCAGCTCTAAGTCTGCCAACTAAGAGTAAGTAGATAGTTTGAGCATAATTACTAATGGTATTCTCCTTCCCACAGCTGATTACACTCATGCTTGGTTTTATATACTGAGAAGGTAGACAAGAGAACAGAGCAAAGGGCAGGCCAGCTGTTTGTGTGATCAGAGCAAACGCTGGTGCCAGCATCCTCAGCTGTGCCCAGGTCTTTGAGCAAAAAGAGTCTCTACTTAAGTTTTCACTTCTGCTCCACAGTTAGGTTGAAGACCACTCACCCCTCACCGCTCACTCATTCACTTACACTGAAGGCTACACCTGGTTTGCCAAGTTTCATTTATTTGATACAGCAGCTATTGACATACCTAGAAAAAATCAGCTCCTTTTCTGTTGAACACACAGCTGGTTTTGTACCTCCTTTTAACATGAGGAACAGCTGTGCAGTAAGTGTGGTTATATGTTTTTTGCCAATGCTGTTTGGCTGAATTTCCTCCTGGTCATACATCACTACCGCAGCACTACCTTGAGCATATGCACTATTCAGACTTACACAGCACAGGTTATGTATCAGAGCCTAATGACATTGCAGGAGGCCAGACTCAGAACCCGAAATCTTCCCAACAGTTGGCCTATGGTTTGTTCTATAACTTCTTTTACATTCCCCCTGATCTGATCCACATTATTAGTTTTGCCAAGCATATACTGCTGTGGCATGTGACAGAAGGGGAGTAGCCCTGCCAACACACACAAATGCCCTAGTTTTGCAGTAGTGGACCTAAATCAGCCATTTTCCTTCTGTATTTGTCTCTCAAGGCTCCATACCTGCATGGGTGCTCTGAAGCTGAGCAAATGCACAGGGCACATTTGTAGGTGTTTTTTCCAGAGCATCATTAAGAGGAGTTCCCTGTGATGCCAGTTTCTGTGAAACCTTTCTCTTCTCCACTGTTAAGTTTTGTTAAAACAGTCAGGTAGATTGAAATCTTTGGGACAAGGGTAAAACTGTGAGCAAACAGCATTATAACATAAGCTTTGTTTTCTCAGGAAAATAAATTAACAGTCATGTTAATAGGGACCTGGTATAAAATGCAACTGCAGAAAAAGTGTTCTGCAGATATACGCTGCCTATGCTTTCTGTGAAGGCAAGGCCTTTATTAGCAAAAGCTGTCTTGTCTGAGTTAAAAGATGCTAGTCCATCAAATAAAGCTGTCTCTTGTAATGCAATTCATGAGGAACTTCTGGATTCTCCAGAGGTTGAACTGGGGGCGCATGTGTGTTAAGAGTTTTCAGGTCTGAAAACACTTCCTTTTGTCCAGATGTGGCTTTTTCAATCCAACAAATGTGAGATTTGGACACTCAGATTCCCCAGTTTTGGCATTGTCTTCTTTAAACTTTAGGCCAAAAGAATTGTCAAGACTAGCTTCACACAATAGACCCCCAAAATCCCCAAGCAACTGAGTTCTTTGGGGGCAGTAGAACTAATAAAAGAAACAAGGCATAGCCAAGGACAAACACAGAGCCTATACTGAGAGTAGAGACATGCTCACACACAGCAGAATTGAGCTCACTAGTAAAAGAAATAAGCACAAATATTTTACTTGTGATAGAAAAAAAAAAAAGAAGAAAAACCCTAACATACTGAAAACCTACAGAGTTGTTCACAGAGGCAGATTAGAGCGATTGGGTCACTTATCCCCATACAGGCAGCACAGGTGCCCTTTAAACCTGCCAGTACGAATATGTAGGAATATTTCATCAGCCAAGACATTTGTATCAGCTGTTCCACCTGCAGGGCTGAGGCAAAGAAGTCAGTAATCACAGCTGAGGTTTGCAAAGTGCGCATCAGGGTGCAGGACTAGCACTGAACTGGCCAAGTACTCATCCAAAGTGCCCTTCTGGGCAGCAGGGCAACTCCAAACCAAATCCTATGAGGGGGAAAATCTCACTCTTCAAAGGTGCCAGCCAAATCCCAGGAAAGTGAAGGACCTAACTTCTACCAACTTAGACAAAGCTAATAGTTATCACTGCCACTTCCCCAAGTCAAGACATTTTAAAACTGGATTGAAAAGCTCACTTTACCGCTGAAGGTTAAATGGTGATAATAACTGATTGCTGATAACAGGTTTAATTAACTCAAGCAAGTAAAAAAGAAACCATGCAGTATCTTCTAATCTCTCCCCAAACAAGCACTGTCACATGAAAGCACTGTGGACCAGCAACCTTGTGTTTTAAAATATGTAGGTCCACTGCAAATTGAGTACTCCTTGCTACCACAAATTCAAGTCACCCTTGCCTGGAAACCTTCCCCCCACTCCTCCCAACAAGTCAGTGGCCTTGCTTAGACATGGTGTATTTTCCAAATACTAATTTAGACATGGATGATGGTTTTTCTTCTGGTTTTGGCTAGCAAAGAATAAGAGTTTAGAAATACCACTGTTAGCAGTGGAAGTTTTACTTTTGAATCAATAGAAACAGGGCCTGAACATCACATACAAGACTGGAAGACTGTGGTCTAAAGTGAAGATACTTACTAAAACCTTTACAGTGCAAAATACATTCTCAGGGGATTTTACAGAGTGTCAAATACAGTGAAGGCAAAAAGCTGAAGTCTTGAACAAAAAGATCAATTGAAATGAAAACAAGCACAAAATATATACAGCACTTAGAAAGCACAACCCTAAAAGCCCTGGACAGGTGAGAACAATTGTTATTTGGGACTAAAAATGTGACAAGAGTGCTGACAACCTTCCAAAGGGCCTTCTGGTATTTTAGTATTGTACTACCTTTGCTAAGATTTATCCCCTAATATTTTTATTTCAGTAACATGCTACAAATAGGTGCTGAGTGTGATGACAGTTCACAAAGTATTTACTAAATTTAAGGAAGGAGCACCCATGCTTTTCAACTATCTGGATTTGAGAAGTTTCAACTATATGTCTTTTTGAGAAGTTGAACAAAGTCAACATTGCACCTGGATAATTTTTTGTTGTTGTTGTTGTTAAATCACACTTGCTGGCTTGCAAGCTACTAGGAAAATACTTTCTTTTCATTGAGGGGGAAGAAAAAAAAAAAAAAAAAAAAAAAAAGGAACTTTATATTTACCACAGTAGGGGCTGGTTTCAGACCAGTGGGGTGAGCTAGAGCTGTGCATGTTGCCCTGGACTGTCCCCCGTCTACACACATGATCACAGCACTAGAGGCAGAATGACTCCTTGAAAGCCAACAGCTCTCCACCTGCTGCTCAATTTGACAGGGCTGCAAGCTCAGGAAATAGCCCATTTACTAACCTTGGCTTCTCTGCACCTAATGTTCAGCTCAGGCAGCCAAGTCACTGAAGCCCTAACAGCAGTATTTATCCTTTTGGCAAGTGAGGAGACATGGAGAAAACAGAGAGGAAAAGACAGAAGACACCCTAGAAGAGGAGCAAAGAAAGCCACACAGACAAATAAAAGGGTGTAGAGCATATTTTGCAGAAGGCAGAAGCTCCCACATCCATTAGGACTTGCTGTCTAAGCAACAAGAGCTCCTGGCAGACACAACTGAGTTCTCTGAAAAAATGTTTGTTTTAATAAAGGACAGGGAGAGAAAAAATAAAAGGTGAAAAGGAAGATAGACATCAAAAGAACTGGAGCTATGTAAAAACAGGAGGCAAGGGTAGAGGCCATTTGTCTTTCCTATCTATGGAAACGCAAGCCAAAGGAACAGCAATAGTGAAGGGCAGCTGAGGACATTTGCTCCTTACAGACCTCCAGGAGAGTTCCTCCAGCAGAAACAGCTGCCTCTCCCCAGGAGCCCATAGACAGCCCAACAGGCAGACTGGACAGCCACTGGAGTACACAACGAGGTACTGCTGTCTCCAAGATGCTGCACTTGCCAAACACGTTTTGATGGAAGCCATCTCATCCCAGACTTGTTACTAATGTGAACAGTTTGGGGATTTCTCTTGAATTCAGGTGAAATAAAGACATAAAAAAACCACACACACCCTAACAGATCATCCTAACTGATGGATGTCTCTCATTTCCTACATATTAAAGAACAAATCATAAAACTTTGTATTTACCAGCTTGGACTTGCAACCAGCTTTCACTTCATATCCATTTGAACACAAGGAGTAGGTCCCTCCAAAGTCTCACCTGAGCAGAACGACGCTCACAAATGCCACTCTTGCTCAGAGTCCCAAACACTTCCCACGGGAACACTGCTGTACCCCAGCAACAGGGCAAGATCAAGCCTGCAATTACATGAACATGCAAAGGACAGAGGAGGCTGCCATTCCAGTACCAGCAGTTTCTAGTTAACCCCGTGTTCCAAAATGTATTGCTGTTCCAAGCTAAAAACATAAACAATGGCAGCAAAGGTAAAAATGCTCATAAAAAGCATGCCTCTCCACTGTTAATCAGTGGCCTATTAGTTCATTTTTGGAAACTATGAGAAATAATGCCCTCCCCTTTGCAGCATGACAAAAGAGTTAGAAAACGTGGGGAGAAGCTTTTGTATCTGCTGATTAAGCAAAAGAAAACTTTTTTCAAGCTGCCCTTCTGACTCCAGTGTATCAACAGTTTGTCCCCCCTGCCCCATGACTACATCTGACACCACTGCCCTGGCTTATATCACGAGTTGAAAAGTGCTAGTCGAACTCCACGATAAACTTGTCAATAGCGAGGCACAGCCATTTGCATTCTTCCCTACCTGCTTGTGAGTGTTTGTCTGAGAGCAGTCCCTTGAAAAGCTTTTACAGAGGGAGAAAAGGAAAGGGGGATGCAGAGGGCATTTCAAACAGGAAAAAAAAATGAGGAGGGGAACCCCACAAAGACTGCAAAGAGAAAATAAATAAAAAACCCCTGTCCCCATCAGGTCCTCCCAACAACCTTCTTTATCAGAGGTTCATTGTCAATCAATTAGCCAAGGCAGCAGGGGTCTGTAGGAAGGGGGGTAGCTTGAGAGACAATGGTCTGCCCTGTTGTATTACTATTTAATCACTTTTCCTAAATAAATAAAGCAGCCCTGAGGTGCTGTCATGTCAAGGGAATTTATAACAATAAAACCCTTCATTTTTCATTGGTCATTACTTTTCCTTCCCTCCCACCCCTGCAGGACTAGAGAGGGTTATTACTGTAGCCTTAAGTTCCATCTTTGTGTTGCTTGCCTTTGATTCCCACTCGGACCTCGCCACTTTCTGGCACTAATTTGTCAGGCCGAACAAAGGAGGGATTTGTACCTCCTGTAAGGTCTCAATTAGGAAAGGCTTCTGCTGTATTATGTGCCATTGGGACAGGACACAAAGACGGTAATTACAGGAATTTGCACTAAATGGCTGAAGAATTCAGAGCAAAACTTTTCTTCCTCCCCCTTCCTCATCCTTTTCCAAGCTTACCCCTCCCAGTAGCCCTGGGGAAAACTGCTCTCAATGCCTGCAAGCTGTAATTACCAACAGCAGGCCCCTCAGGTTAAACAGCAGCCCATGCCGGGGAGCAGCGCAAACCGCCTGCAGGGCGCAAGGTACTAGAAGACTCCGCTTGCTGATGTGCCTCCAAAGTCTCCTCAGCACAAACTTTTATGAGCCAGAAATGTTTCTCCTGTTTCTCCCAGTTATAATTACAATCTCTTTAAGCTGTGGTAACTGCTACAAGTTCCAGCTGACTCTCAAAGACCAGCTCTAAGGGTCTCATGCAGGCAGGAAGGGGTCTGCTCCTACAGCAAGTGCTGTGCATCCTCATCCTCGGGTACAGGGAATCCCAGCCGCCAGCTTCTCACAGATTCTCCACAACTCACATTTGTCTGCACAAGTGTTTGTTCTGTGTTGCAGACTAAAGGGAGACCACAGGAGCACTGGGAGTGTTTCACCTCTATCAGGAAAAAACTCCAGGCAACCCTGACACGGTCAGAGCACCTTGTTTCTGTGGTGAATATCCGAGTGAGTGCATTTGAATCGTCCTATGTTTGGGAGAGGAAATCCACCCTTTTTCACAGAAAAGTCTGCTCCCATACTACGTAGCGCAAGACTAAAACCTATTTCACACTGGAGACATGCCTTTTGTTACCATCCCAGGGCCTGATCCTGGTTTTGAGGAAGTAACTGGAAATGCTCACTAGAAACTCTCCTGGACATCAGTCACAGGATGAAGCAAAATTACAAAATTTTCCTCTACTGAGCTTTTAATCAAAAGGAATGAGGAGAAAGGAATGAAGTTTTAATGTCATCTGGGACATTAACTTAAAATGAGGCTGTAAATTTTGCTGTCTTCTTGAGTTTCACAAGGCTGTCTACTGGGTAGGGATCCATCTTGGGGATACTTATTTGACCCATTCCCAGAGTCTCCCTGCAGTTCTCACTATCACAACTACCCTTAAAGGTCGGACATGACCATTGTCCAACAGTGTCCAGGTAATCAGAGTTATCATAGGACCCAAGGCACCTTCATTTTCAGTAGCAGTTTGGCACATAATTACTCCCAGGAAAAACTGATGTGAAGTCACACAAAGAGTTTGTGGCCAAGAAGAGAACTGAATTCAGATAGAAGGCCAAATATTGTGACCAAATCATTAACTGCAGTGCAGGCAACCTTCACGATGCTCCAGCTGGTGCCATGCTGTCCACCACTCCAGGTGGGTGCCATGCACTGTGGAGGCATGAGCAAAAACACCACTTGCAGGCAACTACCAGAAAGGGATGAACCCAGCTGCACACACAGGCAGTTCTGAGGGCGCCCCAGTACTTCTGGGGTTCAGGTCTCCCCTGGAAGGGATTCAGGCTAGCCTACATGTCTCAAGTCCACACAGACTCCCCCAGAGCCATGTGTGGTTCCAGAGCAACATGAGACCTCCATATCGGACCCCCACCCCAGAGCAGAGTGGGGAGAAGGCAGAACCCTCACAACTCCCATAATAAAAGAGGAAAACCCTCCAGAAAAGCTGCTTCTGATAGAGCCGACAATTTCTAAGCGAATGTGTCTAAAACCAGTCAGAAGGGTGTAATTTAGGCACGGTGCCCAAATTTGCCTCACAAAGGTGCTCCTGCTAAAGTAAAAGGACAATGAATTACACTTACATGGGTCCTCCATTTTCACTTCATTCCCAAGGGATAAAATCACTTGCCTAGGACTAGAGTCAGCAGCCAAATGAACTGAAATTTACAGTTAGATGCAGAGGCTTAAGGTCATGTTTTCACCCCTGCCGCAAGGAAGAACCAAGCAGATGAGCTCATGTCTGAACCCCAATGCTAGAACACACATCGCCAAACAACGGTGTTTCAGGGAAGCATATATGCTTTGAGGAATCTTCCCAGAAGGCCCCGAGCTGCAACTGAGTTCCAAAAACAACCTGAAGGAAACACAGTAACAAAAGGAAACAAAATGCTCCAAGTTGCATCATATTCAGAATTCCCTTTGATTCTGGACCGCTTTTCCAGTGCCCTGAACCAAGAAAACAGCTCAGCCACCCTGTAAGGCAGCCCTGACCTATGTAGTGCTGTATGTGCAGGATCTAATATTTCGGCACTGCTCATCAAATGCAGGTGAATCCCTGTGAATATCCCACAGGCTTTTCTCCACATTTTGCAGAGAAAGGCTACACACCAAAGTGTCAACAGCCATAGTGAGAGGCAGGGAATGGCTGTGTGCTGCTAAAACACATACATGCTCTTCCAAGTGATCTTTTCCTGCAGAAGGGGAGTGGGTGCAGATGCTGCAGCATGGTTGCTTACCTGCACACTTAAAGCTCTGAACTGTGAGCCCTCTCTCTAGGGACAGGGTGGTCAGGATGCTCAGGAAACTGGTGGTCACAGACTGGCGCTTGCTTTTTCTAACATTGTTTCCAAATGGCCAATCTCCAGGTTTGTTCCTGAGCGTGACCTGTGGATTCTGAGTTAAACTTCTAGTAGCATTGGCTGCTGCTCTCAGTGCCTCCATCCACTCCTGGGCCCTCTGACGGGTCTCTGCACGCAGGCGGAGAACATCTTGAGGAAAGATGACCTGAAAGCAAGAGTCACAGCCATCCTGAGTATCTGTCTGGACTGACAGGCACACATCGACATTGTAGCTCAGCAGAGGATCTTCATCAAGCCTACCCGGTTGGAATGCCATCAGATAAGACCTGTTCAAGACAAAAGTAAAGGCTTTCCAGTTATTCTGGATGGTTAACCTATACAGAGTCCCTGATTTGAGGATATTTTGGTACTCTTTAGTGTTTTCAGTCAAATTCATGGATAGGAAGAGGTCCACAGGCTTCTCTAACAATCCATTCGTTTGAGAAAGCTCACTGTTATTTTCAAGCTTTGGCACATTCTCCAGTTTCTCCTGCTGTCTTGTGAAAGCAGGCACAGAAGCACGTACCACTTCCCAGAGTTTCTGTCCCCAGTCCAAAGCCTCCCATGAGGACTCTGCCTTCAGCTGTAGCTGCGAGTTGTCTGACAGGACAGCATCCACCACCTTGGTTTCAATGCAGCCAGTAACAGTGACCCTTTGAAAATGCATGAGTGGATACACAGTGGGAAGGGTCTGGTTGCCACTGCTGTCCAAGCAATACAGGTACAGTTTGTATGGGGAGAGCTCAGCGTAACAGGTTTGCCAGTGACTCTCATTGTCTCTTCTAATTTCTAAGTATCCCTTCTTCAGAATATTTGGGAACATTGGCTTGTGTTCTGGAGAAAACAAAAGGAGAATATAACCATTAATTATTTTTAAATAATAATTTCAAACTGCTACGTCATTCTGGCTTATACATCTCTTCTACCTATACACGATATATCTGGAGGACAGGATCACAGAAATCGCCTTCAGCTAATAGGTTATAATTATAAAATGTAATCACTGACTCTAAATTTGAGCCTATGAGAATACAGCACCTTTTTACCCAGACATACCAAAACCCTTTATAAAAAGGGGACAGGAAAACAGAGGTACAAAGAAACAATGCCATTTTCCTGAGATTATTCACAATAGTGACAGAGCAATGAAACACTGAAGCTCTCCCAGAACCTAGTCCAGAAGAGTATAGTATTACCAGCTAATCTATTGCCAATCAAAATACATTCTAATAGTGAGAAACACATACAAATTAAAACAGCACCTTCCCCTCCCGCCCTGCTCTTTCCCAGGCTCAACTTTGTGCTTTCACACCCAACTCCTCTACCTGCCCCCTGTCCCAAGCAGCGGAGAGAGAAGGGGAATGACAGGTTGTGTTAAGTTCCTCTCTGCTGCTTCTTCCTCCACACACTTTTCCCCTGTTCCAGCATGGGTCCTCTCCAGGACCTGCAGTCCTTCAGTATAAACCCTGCTCCTGCATGAGCTCGCCAAGGCCACAGTTTCTTCAGGAAATCACCTTCTCCAGCATGGCGTCCCACATGGGACTGCAGGGAGACACCTGCTCCACCACGGTCTCCCTAGGAGCTGCAGGGGAATCCCTGGCCTGGTAGCTGCAGCACCCTCTCCTCCTCTGTCTCTGGGCCACACCTGGCAGTTCTTCCCTCACTCCTCACAGCGCCATGCAGTGCTTTGCCCTTTCTGAAATGCACTGTGGCTGCCAGGCACAGCTATGTCCCACAGCAGGGCCACTGGAACCGGCTGAAAATGGCCAGAACCACCCTGCTGCCAGCACCCAGGCACTGCACCTGGCACCTGGGCTTACCCACGTCATGGGGATGGAGATCTGTGCCCAATGACAGCAGCTTCTTACCACATTTCAGCATAAGCCGGGACCGGATCACTTTGCACAGCTCCTTTTATTAGAAAGTAGCTTTGCTGGTTTATGAAAATCAGGCTCAGGAACAACAGATGTGACCAAAAATGAGAAGTAAGAGGCTGCCCAGACTCAAACACCTAAGCACTCTGGGTGCTTCAGAGCAGAACCTTTTACAAACCTTGGTCCAAGGCGAAGTTGAGGAGAATTTTCTTCATCCCCAGAAAAGCAGCCATACCCAAGTCACTCCAGGCACCAAAGTGATATGCATTTAAAAGGAATTATCTAAAGCATTTCTAAATTTTAAAAAAGGTTTACATGAAAAATTTGTTCCAATCTGATAATCACCACTTCAGCTACCATTAATACATGCAAACATTGTATTTTCACCTTGGGCTGGACATGTGGCTCTATGCAATTTTTATTGGTTGCTCTATGAATTCAGTGGCATTCACTGTTACGCTCTAACACCGACTTTAGTACTTGACACCCCAAAACAACACAGCCCTGAGGAACAACTTCTTGCTCCCATCTGACTTCTACTTTGCCATTCCAGTAACAGTACCTGTGATGGGTCTTAATTTACAAACAGCACCAGAATTAACAGACATAAGAGGTTTCTGCCTCCAGTTGTCCATCCCCCTTGGAGACTGCTACTCCCAACGCAGGAGCAAGGCAGCCACCTGGGAACAGCTCCTCATCCACTGCCCCACACAGTTAGGTCAAAACAAAATCATCATCAGTTGGACCTTACCACATATCCCTTACAAACCACAGCAATACAGGAGAGCTTCTTCACCCTGTGACTTCTGCCCTCAGGCTGACAACCTTTAACAGAGGGATGGCAGACAGCAGGAGGTGCAAAATACTTTCAGCGTCTCAGCTTAACCAGTTATACTCATGTTAACAGGCCATGCTTTAACAAGTTTTAGATATGATGACCTCCAAGTACACCTAGGGTGTCTTCAACGGAAAGTTAACAGAAGCATATGGGCTTGACAGGGCTTGGAAACAAAGAGCTAAAGTTGATCCTGTATACAAATTACTGCATCCCCATCTGTACGGGGCTTCCCAGCTAATATGGCCAGGATTTCTGCCAAGCTGCTCTCGGGACTGCTGGCTAATGGGTGAGCCTGTCTGTCCTCCCAGGGGCACAAGGAGAGTCAGGGACTATGAGTATTTGAGGGACTTAGTTACTGTCCAAGGGGCTCCTAATAGCAACTGGTGAGGAAGCAGAACTTGGGCTGTAACCTACAGTCTAAAGAGATGCTCCTGTCCTTGTCTGAAAGCATCGCTGTAGTCGGCTGAGAGAGTTTCATGTATGGGCAGGAGGAGGATTCAGGACAGCAACAGTATAAAAGCTTTGGCTAGCTCTTCAGTGAAGACCAACTTTAAGGATTTATAAGGCTTAAGTAGACAAATTTCAGCTAAACTTAATGAACACACATAAGAATTAATTGTTTGGTATATTAAATGTGAGTACGCAAACCTCATGGGACATTAAAAAATGAGGGAAGGATGCTACTGCCCATCCACATTAACAAAAAGGATGCACTTTGGTCTCGCCTTATCAGCTCAGCCTCAACTTCCCCACATCACCCACCTACTCAGAATGGAGCCTGCATTTAACACCATGTTCAAAGCACTCTACACTTTACCTACAAAGATTGCCTGCATATATGGCTAAAAGCATAACAACAATTTAAAAATTGCTACTTTGGCACTAGGTCTGAAAAGGTGGGAAAGAAATCAATATAACTATACCTTGCAGACAAATAAGCTACTCGAGAGTATTTCAGCTAAATATGAAAACCGAAAGCCTAATCTAAAACTCAAAATGGTAGAGAAAAAGCACACTTTCATAGCCCAAATGGATAGATACACGCGCACACACACTAAAAGAGAACCAATTTAGTTCACCGTACATCTCTGGCCCTGACATTCATTAGTATTTCTGCACTAACTCAAAAGCCATTAATTTCTCTGACACCCACACTAATCCCTTTGTAGTGCAGATAATGGGCAGCCATTCTAGAGTCATCTTCCCTTTCTATTAATCCAATCAGGGAGGCAGTGCTTCTGCAGCTCCAACTGCAATCTCTCTCCCTTCCATCAAGTACAGATGACAGTTCAAGCTTCTCCATAATAAGACAACTCATAACCTTCCCCCAGCCACCCCTCCTTCATCTGCACACAGGTTTGCTTGTCTTTTGTTGAGTTAGAGAAAGGCTATCTCTCCCTGCCTTTCATAGAGGCATCCCTCTCTCCCTCCTTCACCCCACTCCTTCCCTTCAAGCTCCTGTGAATCGGCTCCACTGGCTCTCGCTCTAACTGGGACAGAACCAGTGGCCAATTTGATTAAAATTCTAATGCCTTATATTGTTTAGGTCAAGGCAGCAGATGCTGGCACAGACAGTTTGAATCCATATGCTACACATACACCTTACAAGCCCCTGCTCCTTTATCTTCTCGACGTGCAGTGTGCCAGATAATACCTTTCCACTCAGAGAGCAAATGCTACCATCTCTCCATCCACCTTCCAAATGGAAACTGCATCTCTTTTCCTCCCTACAGAGACAGGCAGAGTAAATTGAGGAAGAGTAAAAAAAGGAAAATAATCACAGTAAATGACCCATGCCTGAGTCATTTGGAGTTACAATTTCAAGGGAAGGGAAGAAGGCAGATGGAAATAAAGAGAGACTGAGCAGCTGGGGACAGGACAGTATCTTCCTCAGTGTTTCTCCTCTGCACCGAGAACACACCTACCCCTCTCCACACTTGGGGGCAGTTGGTGCAACCAACACTGCAGGAGAGGGAGTCCAAATGCTGTTTCAGCATGTCCAGAAAATATATAGTCCTGAACAACTGACTGTTCTTGTGTCCATGTTGGTATGACATGAAAATTTGCCCTGCTTTCTACCACCAAAACATTTCTGATGACAGTAATAGCAAGTAACTTGGAAAAGAGCAGAACAGAGATGCCTAATTTCTGAGGGGTTTGTCTCTTGAGGTGTCACTCTTCTCTAGATTCTCTAATGTTTAGTAAGAGATGAGCGTAAGTTACAGAACTTTTGTTGATACTCTTCCTCTTGAATTTCCATAGAGCCTAGAAGAAACCTTTGTCACCTAAAATGTTCTGAAATTGGGTTGGTCTAGTCACTGCTTGGTGGAATTTGCTAGATCAGGGACAAACTGTGCCTCAGCCAGTGTGACTCAGATCCACAATGTCCACTTCCCTCCTACTTAAAAATACAGTCCACCTACTTGCCCATCTGGCTCTGCAAGTATAACTCCTTCAGGCAAGTATATCTGATTCCACTTGGTCCTGAAATAATGGCATAGATATTTAGCCACAGATTTCCAGCAGCTGGCTGTCCTGAAGCCAAATCTGGCTTCTTCTCCCAGTGCCACCTCTTTTCAAGGGACCACTACAGCAATGGGACTTGTAACTAGGTGGCAGTTTGCATTAATTTATATAAAGAAACATTATTTCTCCCCACCAGAAGGGCATTCACCCTTTTTCATGTTCATTTGGCTCAGGGAAAGCAAAACCTGCTTTGAAAACGTTGAACTTGCAAACTCTTAATTTTAGATTTATGCATGGCTAGTGAGGTTGGCTTAGCTATTCACCAAAAATAAGCTCCTCACTGAATGAACTGCCTGAACAGAAGGATAAAAAACCTCAACAAATTATTCTTTATGTCTTTTCCTTCAGGTGTGGCATTGTATGAGAAACATATAAGAAACTATGCTGAAGTCCATAGGATCCTGGCTGCCCAGCCACTCCATCCAATCCTTTTTGCTCCTCTGCAGCAAACTGAACACTTGTACAGTGTTTGCTGAGCAGACACAGTGCCTGCGCCAAGGTGGCAATGGAGAAGGACCTTGGATTCAGTCAAAGTGCAAGACCAACCCAGAACAGGACTTAACTCTGGCTGAGATGGAAGTATAATGAGTCGAAAGCAATGGTTACCTACTACCAGCTAGGAGATGCATAAACTAGCAGCGCTTGCAAAAGGAAGAATATCAAACGAAGATGAATTTGCTGATTTTTTAATAAATTCACCTAATTCAGCTTTAAAAAGAAGGAAGAAAGGGTATAAATTGACTGTCAAAGCTACAAAAACAGGGTCAGTTCACATTAGGAGAGTTAGCTGACACCACTAAGGGAATGATAGCAACTAACCTGAAAATTCAGTTATGAAAGTCATCACAACATCACTGGAAGCAATCAGCACTGCCCCAGGAGATGAAAACTCTGTTCATTAGCTTTATGGAGTGTCATAACTCCAGAGCAAAAATCTCCATAAAGAATAACCCTTCCAACCAGAACAGCTTCACAACCGAACTCATCAGTGCTGTTTACTGTAATCCTCCTGCACTATGAATTTATCCACTGTATTTGAGCCCCTCCCATCGCCTCCCACCACACTCCCCTCTCCATCACTCTGCACCCTCCCACAGCCTCTCAGGCAAGGGAGTGGAGTAGGTCACGTTTCCCTCTGCTCAAGGCAGCTGCCCAGCCTAGCCCCCTCCGCTGCTGCTGCTCTCTGCCAGCCCCCCATGGCCCTTCCAGCTCAGAAGGTGCCCAAGCCCAAGGAGCAATCAGAAGTGAGCCTGCAGGGAGCAAGCTCTGCACTCCCCAAATTAGCTGGGGGGGGTGTTAATGGACAAGTATTATCCAGCAGATGAGCTGAAGTCAGGTGATCCAAATTATACTCCCATTTGATCTCGCCAAAGCGCCTCACTTGTCACTACTCACCCTCCCTGTCCTTACTGTGTGGTGTCTTTAAACTGTAATCTCCTGGGAGAAGGGGCGACCTCTTGCTAGATCCACAGACAGTCCCTGGCACTTACAGACCCCTGCAGTGGAGGGCATCCAACTCGCATTCTATTTTAAATAATATTTTTGTCTCCTCAAATCTTGAAAGGCCCCAAATCTCTGCAGTAGTTACCTTTTTCTTGACTACCTTTTAATGCTGAAAATAAATTGGCCACAGGGGAAGCATCAGTTCTCCAACTGGCTTGATACCTCTGGGATTATTTCCAAGTGGTTTGAGGTTTCCTGCTCTCCAGAGGGGAAGGTGCAGAAGCGTTGTTTCCGCACACCTGCCTCTCAGACGGCAGTACCATTATCTTCTGCACAACATAACAGACCTCTAATCTTCTGCCATCTCAGTGGCAATTAATGGCCTATTGGTCTGCCCTGGCTGTGTCACTTCTACACACCACAGACAAAAGACAGTGCTGCAAGGGTGTTTTGCAAAATCTCAAATAGCAGTTAGGCTTCAGAAAAACTCCTTGGTAGATGGGTCAGGAGCTAGGCTTTACCTGGCCATCACTGGAGGGGAAGCGTGCAGGCTGCATGTCACATCTCCAATATTTCTTAGGATCCCTGGCTGCCTCCACCTCTGCAGCACGTCCCGTACACCTCCCCCTTCCAGCTAGCTGTCTTTGCATCTCCTCCCTGAGCAGGACAACAACAGTAGCAACTGATGGCCTACCACCACAAACGTGCTCATCACACTGATATGTGCCACTAAATGCTGCATGAGCCAACGTCACAGACGCAGAGCTGGTACCAGCCACCACTACTGCTGCCAAAGGGGAAAATACCTGACAAAGAAAACACCCTGACATAAAGTCTGTGTGGTCGCCAGAATAAGAGAAAGCAGCACTGTAAAATGACTCCTCAGAACTCAAGGATCACCAGTCTGTGAATCAGTGGTATGTTGCTCATAAATACAGATTTAGATGTCTTACCTCTACAAAAGCACACTGGAAAAGTATGTAATATGTACAAGAGCTATATGTAGGGGAGGGCAAGCCTCTCTTGAAACATTTCCTGCACAAGCTCTGAGTATAAGGCCATCCCTTCAAAGTGTCCCAAATGATGGCTAGGCTCCCAGACAGATTTTTAAAATGTGAAGATGGGGGGGGAGGTATTTTTTAAATGCCAGTCAAAAGGAGGAGGTGAAATCCAGGCCTCGATCACACACAGTAGAATTTGGTCAGTTTTAGGGCAGTCACTTTTATGCAATGTCTATTTTGCCATGCCGCAGTGCTGCAAACACCCCACAGGCTCAGATTCCTGACAAGCACATACCACCAAAATCAGCGGGGCTAGCTGAGTACCTCCATAGTGGCTTGTTGGAGAGCGGAACAAGGCAACACCTTCTGCTGTAAGGACAGCCTGTCAGTGTGCAGGTGCTCACCCCAGTGATAGCTCTGGAGTTCCAGGGGCTCAAAGGCATGGCAGGCAAACAAAATAGCTACCAGGGGAAAAGTACTAGCACCCACACTCTTGGGAGTGGCTGTGTTTGAATGAAAATGTCCACATGACTAGCAAAGATAACTGCTCACACACTGTCTTAATGATCTAAGCAAGCTTTTGCTGGATACTACAGAAGCAGCATTCTCTCTTTGTTTGCCAGGCTACATTCCCAGAAATACAAAAGCTTGCCCTGAATTTGCTTACAACTTGTGCTCCACTTACTGCTTAACACTGTTCCGTAGCACAAACAGCGTTCATTTCTAGCACACTAGCTGTTTTGCCAGCAGGCCTAAGGAGATACTGCCCCAAAAGGCACAGCTTCTTTTTAGATCCTTTTCTTTCACAGTACATGGAAAGGATCCAGTTTCGTTTTATTTCTATTATAAAAAAGCAAGCAGCGGGAACAGATAAGCTCATAGTAATAAATATACTATGAAGATGAGGAAAAAAAATTGTGAAGAGTTAATCTATGCAGCAACTCGGCCAGCCTCGGAAGACTGGGAGACCTCTGCAGGCTCCAGAGGGAAGTCCTGTACCGCAGTGAAGGCTGACAGGAGCGGCTGAAGTTGCTCTCAGTATCTCATATGCATCCGTTTAATCTGTATTAAAGCCCTGGAAAGGGATGTCTCCACAGGCTGTGGCCACTATGACCCCTTCTACCACTGCAGCAGCTTCTATCCAACCTTAAAATAAATTTTTTTGGTCTTTTGTAGAGAATAATTATCAGTCCCAGATACACATATCTGCAACACCTCCTTTCTTGCTTTTGCTTTTCTCTTTTCAGCTCAGCTCATAGTAGCAGCAAACTCTATTGCAGGCTCTCTTGTAAACATAAAGGGAAGAAATACCATGGCTACCTTCTAAAATCTGCACAGCAGATGAAAAGAACAGGTTAAGGAAATAGGTTAGAAGAGTGCATTTTCAGAGCACAGTTGTTCTCATTCGTCAAAGAAGGTACCCCTGCCTTCAAGCATCCCATGCAGAAAAGCTCTTGGGAGGGCACACAGCAAGCATTGACAAATGCCTTGCACCTTTGCAAAAAGCAACAGAAAAAGTGTGGGCTGAGCATGTTAGAGGTACTGACTGCTTCTGGGCTACAGGTGAATACTGGGAGAGGTTCTTCAGCCACTCTAATCCATTTCCTTCCTTTGCTTGGTTCACCTCTCAGATCCTAGAACTTGACCATACTGAGTCTCTTCTGTAAAAAAGGCATTTTGAAGAGACCTACACTTCTGGCAAGCTCAGCAACTGGGCTTGTTCCTGATAACACAGAGAAACTGTGGAACAGACAGGCTATAAGATACCTGGCACTATCGCAGACAGTCTCAAAAAAAAAGAGTTTTCTTCATGGAAATCTGTCAATTTCTGTTTTTCTTAAGAGTGTTAATATTGCTATACTTCACAAAACTACTTTATAGATGCGAGGTCTTCCCAGTTGTAACTCACAACTACAAACTGTTTAACATGAAACCGTAAGGATAACAAGTATATCACACTCTAACACAGCTTGTTCATTTTTTCTGTATGGAGAAAAACTTCACTGGATTAACTGCATTTAAACAGTGTTTAAGTGCTTGCTGAGGGGCTGGGAAGAGTACAACTAAACTCCACTCCTACTACCAAAGCGGCACACCTTGAGTACACACTGCGATGTGGTGACTGAATCCTGGACACAGCCTAGCTTAAGGAATCCCACGGTTAGATCCCCTGTACACACAGCGCATTTCTTGTCTTCTCTCTTCCTCTCATGGTTGTGTTCTATCAAACTGTTCTAGCCACTGGTTTGAAGTCCTGCTACAGACTCGACTCTGGATATAGCAAGGCTCTCTTAAGGCTTCCTGAAGGTTGGTGCATCTCCCTGGGGTCTGTTGTCTCTAAGCAAAGCGGACTGGAAGAGCTGAAGTGGGAGCCAGGGTCGAAGGAGGACATCGCTGCAGACACTCCGGCTTCTGAAAGCACAGTGACTCTCACCCAGGAGTGGGATGAGGCTGCAGTATGCAGTCCTTGCCTTCAGAAGCAGTGGTGTCCCAGGACCACAGTTTCTAATAAAATTTATTAGTTTGCCAGAAGGGAAGAAAAACCTACATGATTGTTTCCATTTTTCATTTTGCTTCCTTTTATGAACAGTTGCATCATGCTGTCTTGCATCTGTCTGTAAGGGAGAGGGACGTGTAATTTGCTTCACTCCAGACAGAGGTGCAATGCATTAGGGTGCACCCCAACGCAGTCTTGCAGTTGCCTGAGCCCTGGACCGACAGCAGGGAGACCAGTTCAGCCTTGAACTCTGCTGCTCAGCACCAGCTGGATTGGCGATTTGTTTCTTGCAGGTCAGGGATCCAGTGGCACTTTGAAATGATTCTCACTGAGTAAGTACACAAACAGATCTTTAAATACAGGAGGGCTTTCTGAGGGCTGCATGGGGAAATTGGGCCAAAAAGATTAAGCTTAAAACATTTCTGGAGATGTATTGCCTTTTAATGGCTACATTTTAATGGTGTTTCTGTGGGCACATTAAGGTGTTACATGTTACACCCATGAGATGTCAAGGATACAGCTGACAAAAACTGAGAGCTCTGCTTCTAGGCTTCTGGGTGTGTTCCTGTTCTGCATCCCTTCCAAGAGAAGAACACAGAACAGATATCCCACTCTATGGGAAGGAATATATCTCCCTAAACAAAAATAACAGAAGGTATACTTGCCTTTATCAAGCACCAACACCCTTCTTTAGGATACAGCAACTCTGTCACAATGTAACACAATAACCTACAGGTTTGTGTATGTATATATGCAGGTTTGTATATGTATGTGCCTACATATTATATATACTTATATATGCACACATACACAAACATTTTGACAGCTGCTTTTCATGCTCCAAAAGAGCTGACTTGTGTGGAAAACCTAGCCCAAAAGGCTTGTTTTACCTCTAAACAGGTTACCTATTCATAACAAATCATTCCACCATACACACACACACACTTTCACAACCCTTTGATTCTTAAATTCCTTTGTTAAGTCCTGCCTTTATTTAGATTATAAAATCTCTGTGGCACTAGCTGCTTTTCTTTTCCATAAGTGCCCAGTCCACTTCTGGCATCTATAAAATAAATCATGGAGACGAAGACACTGGGTCAGTGTTTCCGAAGCCCTGACACAACCTCTCTTCCAGTGCAATGCTTGAGAAAGGAAAAGGAAAAAGTATCACTTGCTGAAACATCTCTTCATACAGCTCACTAGAGACGCCTGCCTCAATCTGATAACAAGACTTCCTGTACCCTATACAAAGCTGGCAGAGATGCCTTAATATTGACAAGCACAAATTGCATGCTTGAGTTTTTGTTAATTGTTTATGGACTGAATAGCCAGCATTTCTTAAAGAAACAGAGCAGAGATCTCAGGCCTCACAGTAAAGCTTTTGTATACCCTCTTTTTAATGGCCACTCTTTAACTTTTATGAAAACTGCCTTTGTCTGGATTTACCATTCTCCAAATGGTTTTAGCATTCAAAGTCTTTTTAGCTTGCGAAAATCAGGTAAGGAAATAATTAGAAATACATAACAAATAAATTAGGTTTCCCCCTAGTCACACTAAACAAAATAGAAGCAAAAAGTAGAACAAGCTTAGTTTTTCAAACCATGAAAGGAACAGAAGTCAAGACTGGTTTAAAAACTGATCTCCTTAGACAGGCAAACAGACAGAATTATATCAAAGATAACAGAACCATGATGATTTCGATCCTCTTAAGAGCTACCTCGCAGTTTTATTTTGTGGGTTTTGTTTGGGGTTTTTTTTAAACATGTAGCTCCTCTTTCAAGATGAATATTAGAAACAAATAGGAAAGCCCTCATATCAACAGAAACAATAAAGCACCAGCACAAACCTGTGTTTCCTTGGATGTCCTCTCCCTTGGTTAACGCCAGGTAAGAGAGCAGAGCACAGTTATTGTCCTGACCAGGCGCAGGTGGCTGCTGCAGGGAGGTGCCCGTGAAGACCACTCCCCAGTTTACATGGCTGATATCAGAGCGTGACCTGTTGTGTCCCGGCTTGAATGTGGAGGCTTCCTCATTCTGCACCAGGATGTCATTCACCGAGCGAGGCCTGTCTCTCCTCCGTTGGCAGATATTGAAGATGTTAAAAGTTGTGGTCTCCCCTTCCCCTGCCCAAGCAAGGTTGTCAGCAGCTGTTCCCCTCTGCACCACCCGCTGATCTTTGGCAGGGAACGCTGTCTGAGCTTTGGTTTCCAAGAGGCCATTTTTGCAGTGGTCCCAGATGAAGCTACTTTTGGCTAAGGAGGCGACGTTCCTCAGATTCCTGCTCTCTGTTATCTGATCAAATACCTCGTGCCCAACCAGTTCTGGGACCTCCTGTACACCATACACCTCAGAGGGCTGCACAATCTTTTCAAGCTTAGTATCAAGACTATTGAAAAAGTCTTCAGTCACTTCCAAGGCAGGACTAATGTCATCAACTTCAAGAGCCTCCATATCCTGTGCTGCCAGTGCGCCCAAGGTGTCGTGATGTGTTAACAAGATACCACATCAATATCCAAAGAAAGAGCTGCTTCACATCTGTCCCTGGCACACCATTAACTTAGAGGTGGTGGGGAAAATACATTCACTAATCACAATCCTTAGTGGCAGAAATCAACCTGTCTTCAGATGGGAGACTTAACATCCACTGATCAAGTGGGCTACAATCCCTTTATGAAGCAAATGATGGAGAGTAACCTGTAAAACAAAGCAAAACACCACATTATTAAGGGCCTTTTCCTGGATAAATGTTTAATCACATCACTCTTTTCATAGTCACAGTCTCCTTGATCTTTGGTTTCTCCTTCATTTGGCACCAACATTACTGTGTATGAAGAACCCCTTTGAGGTGTCTGTTGCTCACTGTGTGCGCACTCTGTGTATTACCACTTCTTGAACCAGAACCTGCACTGGAGCACCAGTTAAAAGGGAACCAAAGTGATGCCATTTATTAACCAAGCTTTAGAAAGCTGCACTGAGAGGCAGTACTGACTAAAATCAGAAATGCAGTCACCTAGGGAATGCTTAGCACAGGTTCCCATGGGACTGTAAGAAAAAGTTGAGAAACGAAGGGTTAGTAAAATAGGCCAATCAGCCTCAAATAATTTGTCTTTTTCTCCCAGATCGCTCACACTCCCAATTTTAGGAGGCCAACATGAGTTTCACAGCAGCTGCTTCACCTTCTTGTCTGCATAAACAGAACTGTGATATTTGCCTAATAAATCAATACTACTAGGCTGCTGTCAAGTGCTGCACATAAAGATTTTTTTCTAAAATATCACTGTGAACCTAAGTGAAACCACATGGCAACCTAAAATCCAGAAAGCGGATGCATCCTACCAGCAAAACAAAATATACCATATCCTGTACCATCACAAATCTGTAGATCTTTACTTCCAAACTGTTGACTCACTGGGCAAAACGGCAGAATAGCAAAGGGCTTTAAGGCTACAACTATTGAAGAGCTGTACTGACACACCTGAGCTCATGCCTGTGAGGAGGAAGAAAGGGGGGTTTTTATTCCCTGTGGTGCAATAAGGGGGTGTCTCATTGCTGACTTATAAACTCTCCCTCTTGAAGCTCCATCCACAGTGTTGTTGTGCTCGAGAGAAGTGCACGGTAGGTATGTTTAAATTGGGGAAATCAGTCAAATGCATGCACGTTCTTGGGACCTTGAGACCAAGCATTTGTGCTAGCAGGAGAACAGCTTTCACGGCTGCTAGGAGAAATCACGAGCCTCTATATATGCAGAACAGCCCAAAGTCAGAGATCTCATCCCAGTTTTGACCGTATCAGCTCAAATCCCAGAAGCAGCAAAACTGCATTAGCTCAGAGCTCTGCCTAGATTAACACACTCTTAACAAAACTAATTAGCCCGGGCAGGGCTGATAATTAGCAACTCATTAGCTTGTCAATGCTGCTGAAGTACTACCAGGACCCATGATTTACACTTGGCAGGAAAAAACATTTATTAAACAGCATCAAACACAGGTAATACTTCCATTTAAGGTTCTTTTTTTAATCCAGAACAGTCTATTTGCCTAACTTCTGTTGACAAAGTCATTTAAATAAGCACGCTTTTCTATAGCAAGCCAGAGGGAGGAAGGAGGCCAGCAGCTCCCCAAGAAGTGGACACAGTATACTGTAGCACAAACCAACCCCTTCTGCAATCACCCACTGGCTTCCTCCCACCCCTGCTTCAGTTGCAGCCAGCCATGACACAGATGTGTTTGAAAGCAGTAGCTCATCCTCTCTCCTAACAGATCAGCAGTTTAGACCACAAACTCTGCAAACACACTCCAAGTAAATAACTTTCAAAAGCAATAATCACATACATAACTCTGGAAACTTCAAGCCTTTGCACTGGGATCTTTCTGCCCTTTTCTCTTTGCAAGGATTCATTTCACTAGCCTCACGGTGAACCAGGACTAGGATCAGCTTCAACAAGTAAACACAGAGTAAGACACTGGAGGCAGAGACAGAGCTGCGACCAGAGGACTGAAAAAAACAGACCTGGAGTTGTTTCAGATCAGAACAATACAAGAACAGACTCATTGCAAAGCTGTACAGCTGTGTCAATTGACGGTAGTGGGAAATAAAGTCATCCTGGGCACATCTGCATTGTCAGCTTAATGCAGCACTGAGTTCATTCTTGAAGCCCACTCCTGCAAGCAACCCCACAACAGCATTCTGCTCCCTGGTACTGTAGAGCTTTGGGAGCCCCAGGAACAGGCTAAGGGACATGATACGGTGCAACCTGTCCACTTATTCTACATCCTTCTATGGCATGTCTTTAAAGCAAGAATGACATTTGGAAGTTGTAAAACTGCAACAGGCATTCACTTGAATAAAACCAGCACTAACATAATCGTATGCCAACAGTGAAAGCCACAGGCTGGCCCATCCAAAGATGCTGCTTCACGGGGGTTGGTGGAGAATACAGCCTTGCTCTCTCACACAAGGGACTGGAGCAGCAATCACTCCAGAAGGGCTTGTGATGTGCCACTGAAGCATTTCAGTAGTAGCAGATGCAGTGTTGCTATGTTCTTTCTTTTAAATCATTAGGAAAGGTAGAAGCAAGGGGGAAAATTGACACTTACATTTAACAGATTCATTTTTCAATGCTGGAGGCTTCAAGTGGCTGCATGTTTCTCTGGATCCCAGGAGACTGAAGCTATCCAGTGTCATGCAGCCAAGTGTGATGTTGCCAAACTACAAATCAACCTCATATCCAGTAAGATGCTGAATCACAACATCATGAGAAGATGACAGGCCCCTGCATCACACTTCATAAATTGCAGCACTCATGCCTTCCAAACTAGTCTGCTTGCCCTGCTCAATAAAGATGTGACCTCAATGGTGCAGGCTCATCCCTTCCTACACCACCAAGAACCTCATTAGATCAAAGAAGAGTTGTGCCAGGAACTCCCACTAGTGCTGGGATTCTGCAATCACACATGCTGGGATTCTGCAATCACACATACTGCATAAACAGTTTGGCATTTTCTGACAGTGGCACTCAAGAAAAATTTAATTCAGGCTTCTACACGAATTTGGTGCCAAAAGGAAGTAACTTTGATATGGCAGTAAACAGCTCCATCAGCATCTCCTCCAGGAGGGAAAGCAGTGGAAATCACTTCCTTCACATGAAGGGGAAAAAAAGGCAAACAATGAAAGGAGATCATCCCATCCTAAATTACTATCAAATGTATTGCCTTATGGATTGTTTCTTGGAAACACCTGGAATTTTCCAAAGACACTCAACCTAAGGCAGAACAGGAGAGGAAGAGAAGCATCAGCCCAAATTATTAAAGACTGCCAAAGCAACAGGCAACTGTAAGCAGGGATTTACGGGAATCAGAACCCTAACAGCTCATCCACGCCCCTGGAAACTAGTCTTACTGAAAAAAAGGTGAAGGAACATGATGCATCATACTTAGCAACAACTGCTGGACACGGGGATTACAGCAGCTGAAAAACATGATTTTCTGTACATCTGTCTAGCACAGATACAGCTCTCGGCCATGAACATGCAGCAGTCAGATAATTAATGTGCACTTACAATGAGTAAAGTCTTTACTATCACGAGTTTATAGTGGCCACATTGCTCACATGGCTGACACAAACAGCAAGGATTGCTGGTCATGCCACATGAGATGCAGAAGTTCAGTTTATTCAAGATTACTTCCCTTAGAGAAGCCACAAGGACTTCATCTAGATGACAGCATGGTCTGACAGCAGAGAAAAAATCATGGATGACAAATGCCAAGGAACATACACTGGGAGAGATCATTTAACTTCCTGCTGTGCTTTTCTAAATTCCCATGGGCCAGGGAAAATACCCAGGCATCACACAGCAAAAATTAAAAAGCACAGAAAAGGCAAGGGTAGAAAGCAATCTTGCAGGTGATACACACCACCACAACAGGCACTTGCTGTGTGCCCCAAGCTTACACTTTATGTCCAGGACTGTCCATTCTAGGTCAGGCAAGAGAGAACACTAGAGCCAGCATGTATTCAGGAACCAGTGACTGAAGAGATCCATTTAGCTCACCAATCCATACAAAAAGTATATATAAAAGAAGCACCTTTCAGTCTGGTTTCCTAAGGAAACATGGCTTGTGGCACCATGCTGCCTAACTTCCAGTTATTCTCCTTTGAACTTTGAACTAGTTGAAGTTAACTTCAACTAGATGTGACAAAGCAGTAGTGTCCTTAAAGATACAGTTCTTGAACTGTTGTTCAACACTGGACAAGAAGCAGGCCCAAACTCACCCTCCTGCTAAAGGAGAAGCAGGCAAAACTCGGTCTCTTATCCCTTGTAGGAGGCCAATGCCACCACCTGGGTCTCTCCAAATTAGCCACAGCCCAAGTGGTTAGTGAGAGAGGGACCTGCAAACACTAGGAAGCAGAGGGGAAAAGCAGCAAGGAGGAATAGGAGGCATCACACAACTTGAGATAAGCAGTCTTGTTAGTTTTGGTGCTCACATGACTTCCTCTTCACTACACAGGTAATAGAGATGCATAAAACAACGAATGATGGACAACAGTTAAAAAGGGACTTCCCCTTTTTTATTTGGAGATAGAATTAGAAAGGAAAAATTGATGTTCACAAGCAATGTGTTCAGGAGAAAATGCATACATGAGAGTAGCTCTCAGACAGCAAAAGACAGTAAAAAGTGGGTAATAATCACAGAATCATTCAGGTTGGAAAAGACCCTTGGGACCATCGAGTCCAACCATCAGCCCTACTCTACAAAGTTCTCCCCTACCCCACATCCAAACGACCTTTAAACACCTCCAGGGATGGTGACTCCACCCCCTCCCTGGGCAGCCTCTTCCACTGTCTGATCACTCTTTCTGTGAAAAATGTTTTCCTAATGTCCAGTCTAAACCTCCGCTGTTGGAGTTTAAAGCTATTCCTTCTTGTTCTGTCACCCATGAGAAGAGACCAGCAACAGCCTCTCTACAACGTCCTTTCAGGTGGTTGTAGAGAGTGATGAGGTCTCCCCTCAGCCTTCTTCTCCTCAAACTGAACAGTCCCAGCTCCTTCAGCGGCTCCTCATAAGGTTTATTCTCCAGGCCCTTCAACAGCTTTGTTGCCCTCCTCTACACTTGCTCCAGCACCTCTTGTATTGAGGTTCCAAAAACTGGACATGATACTCAAGGTGTGGCCTGCCCAGTGCAGAGCACAGGGGGACTGTCACCTCCCTACTCCTGCTGGTCACACTATTTCTGACACAAGCCAGGATGCCGTTGGCTTTCTTGGCCACCCAGGCACACTGCTGGCTCATGTGCAGCTGCTTGTCAATGAGAACCCCCAGATCCTTCTCTCCCAGACAGCTCCAGCCACACCTCCCCGAGCCTGTAGCCATGCAGGGGGTTGTTGTGGCCCAAGTGCAGGACCTGCCACTCGGCCTTGTTGAAGCTCATCCCGTTAACGTTGGCCACCGATCCAGTCTGTCCAAGTCTCTCTGCAGAGCCTCCCTGTCCTCATGCAGATCGACACTCCCGCTTCACTCACTGATGATGCACTCTATGTCCTTATCAAGATCATCGATAAAGGTGTTGAACAGAAATGGTCCCAACACCGAGCCCTGAGGTCACCACTTGTGACCAGCCACCAGCTGGATTTAGCTCCACTGACCACCACTCTCTGGGACCGTCCAGCCAGCCAGTGCTTGACCCAGCAGACCGTTCGCTCCTCCAGGCCCCGAGCAGCCAGTTTTTCTATGGGAATTCAATGGGGAACTGTGTCAAATGATTTTTGAAAATCCAGGTAGACAATATCCACAGCCCTTCTCTTATCCAATAGTCAGGTCATCTTGTCATAGAAGGAGATCAGGTTTGTCAGGCAGGACCTGCCTTTCATAAACCCCCACTGACTGGGCCTGATCTCCTGGTTGTCCATTATATGACTTGTAATGGCACCCGAGATGACCTGCTCCATGACCTTCCCTGGCACCAAGGGCACACTGACAGGTCTATAGTTTCCCAGATCCTCCTTTCTGCCTCTCTTGTAGAAGGGTGTCACATTTTCCCCCCTCCAGTCCAATGGGACCTCTCCAGTTAGCCATGACTCCAGGTAAATCATGGACAGCGGCTTGGCGAGCACATCTGCCGACTCCCTCAGCACCCTTGGGTGTAACCCATCTGGTCCCACAGACTTGTGTGCATCCAAGTGGTGCAGCAGGTCTCTGACCGCTTCTTCTTTAACTGTGATGACTTCGTGTTAAAATGTTAAAAGTCCCCCAAGTCTCACTGATTCCTAATGACTCTCAGGCTCAAATTCCTGGGAAAGATTTGATGGTGGTTCTGAGAATGTGCTCTCAAGAGCACAAGAGGAGTTTTACAACATTACCTGTTTGCAAATAGAAAGTGGGGGTGTCTCAGCCACTGGAGAGCTTGTCCCATCCCCTTCTCAGCACCCTGGAACCTGCTGTGGGAACCAGCTCCGCTTATCTTGTGTTTCATTGCAACTGTGGGCCGAAACTCCAATGCCAACAAGGAAGATAGAAAAAGATATTCTTACAACTGGGTAACAATTTGGTTAGCAGAGCAAATTCAAGAAGCCTCAGGGGCCTTTATTTCTGTTATATTGCAGGCCTGGACCACTACAGCCCAGTGGGCTGTGACAAGCCTGGTCTGAACAACAGGTCATCTGAAGAAAAGATGGATGTACGCCCCTCTCATTATAATCCACTGGGGCGGGAGCAGCTAGTACCCAATGAGTTTTTCTGCCTGTTAGTCTCAGCAACCTCAGCCTGTGACCTGAATGTCTTCCAGTGGCATCTCGAACAAACGCAGCCTACAGGTTTTGCTGCTACAAGGATTTCTGACTAGCTCCATGGGTCACATCAGACAAGTATTGCCCAGAATCTAATGGGACACACCTAGGTCAATGACAGTCTGTGAAAAACAGGCTTTGCTGTGCAGAATCCCTGAAAAAGGCTGAAGACTTAGGTGTTACCTCTTAGTTAAGAGGTTGAGCTTTATTTGCCAGGTGGCACCTGAATAGGTAGAAGAAAGAATGAGGATGGCTCACTTACACAGAAAGTCTTTACCATTGCCTGTGCACTACATAACTGGCACATAATGTTTGCAGAAAAAGTTGAAGAACTGACAGTGGCAGCACAATGCAAGGTACATTGGAGTGCCCTCTTTCTAGCATCCCCCTGCTGTACCTAGATGGCAGATGATATTTTATTTATTTACAGTATAGCAAGGCCTACTCAGCAAACATTCTCCATCTTGTTCTGACTAGAAGCTCTTTCAAAGCATGACTGCATCTAGGTCTCTGTCCCAGCCAGAATCCCCCTCTCTCTGTTAGCTGTACAGGAAAGCATAGTATCATAGCTGCTGTGGTTGGAGCCTCAGCATACAACATCCCCAGCCAGATCCATTGTACTTTGTACCACCCATATGTAACCAAAGAGCACTCCTGATTCAAAACACGTACATTCCCAGTGGTCACAAATCCCATGCATACAGTGGCCAGTTCTCTGAGCAGCGACTGAAAGCCATGCTCCTGCTTGCCTCATACTTGGTTTGAAAACGCAACTGATAACTTGGAATTTCATACAGAATGACTGCAGAGATTGTCCCAGCATCAGCTGGGACACCATCCCTGCGCAAACTATCACATTTTCTTGTATCCTGGCTGTATTTTGTTCCCTTGGCACACAGCAAGCCTTCTCCCTGAGTGATTCCAAAACTCCAGATGACCTACAACTGTGTACACACAGTGAGCAACACAGCACACAAGCTTGTTAAGATTCATCATTTAAATGTCTGGATGAAATTTACAGTGCCTCACAAAGAAGATGAAACTACAACAAACTTTTCATATAGAGCAGGGGATCATGGTTTCAAAGAAGCTGCCATATGATAGTCAATGTTTGGTTCAACATGGCCTGGACAATTGTCTTTAGATCACATTTTCAAAGCCCCTCTTCAAAAGACTCTTTCTCTGGCACACAACTAAAAAATTAATTGCTTAAAACTGGGATCGTCTGAAAATATTAAAGTGTCTCTCATAAATACCTTCTGACTGATATTTCTGCACAAACCCACTAACAATATTCAGAAAAAGCTCACAAAAACTGGAGAAAGAGGCTTTCTGGTCAATAATGCTTGGCTATAAGGCGCTAGAGAGGATAACTGTGAATAAAAGCATAACCATTTCCATGGTGCAAACCCACCTGCTTACTATAGTCTCATTGCCCTTAAGGATGAAAGCAACTGCCAACATTTATCAGTGAAGAAGAGCTCCCATGTCCTGTCTGCTAGACCCAGGGAGAGCCAAAGAGCAGGAACAGCTGCAATTAACTTGGTGCCTAATCTCAGTCAAGCTAAAAGACAGCAGTGATCTCTTCCACACTACAGAACACAGAACAAGAAAAACAACTGAGAAAATATTAAATTAATAAAGAAATTAAACCAGGGATGAAGAAGAATGCCATATTTTGTGAGATGAAGCAGACCCTTAGAGAGAATACATGAGTCTCACTGTGAAGCACAGATTTTCCTCAGCTGCTGAACTGACCAGTACCTTTAACAAGGATGCTCCCCAGGCATCCTCCCTGCGTGAGGAACTCGCACATCACAGGTACAGAACAGCTCATCCAGTGATGAGCAAACAGTAATGAATAATAAACAGTGCTTAGAGTATACATTAATTTTACCTGCACTTCGAAAACAGTAATTAAAACGCAAGAAACTCAGCTGAAAAGCATGCAGCAGCCTGCTGTGCCAGAGCAAAGTGGGTCCAGAGGGTGAGAAGGACGCAGCAGTGGAAGAACAGGGAACACAGAAAGCTTTTCTTTTCCAGAGACTGACTGCTGTAGCTCTCCTGAGATCTTTATCACTGACTCTTTTGCCTTGCGGCCATCTGACACACATTCCTCCTGGCTGGTGAGCACCACGGGGTAATGAGGGGCTGTACCACTTCCCATGGGTGAGTAATCATCTGAAATCTCAGCAGCTGGACTGGGTCTCCAGAAAGGATGAAGGACCCTTGGCAAGGAAAGGAACAGAAAGCAAAGCAGAGCAGACTGGAGGGGAGTTAGCTGATGGTGACACACAGTCCAGGCTGCAGGCCAACCAAACCCATCAGCGTGTGGGCACATTCCCAGGTTACCTCCGGCTAAAATCCAGACTAACCCCTTGCGCATGCTGCCTGTTGGCTGGCTGACCTTGCAGGGAAGAACGTCAGGCTTAGGGGAACAGGCCCCCCTGAGTCCTAGCACTGCCCCTCTAGATCTCTGGATGCAAGCACCTCAAACCCACACTTTAGGCCCAAGACACGATGGGTGGTCTTAAACATGCCTGTAGTCTCAAATAACAACCCAAGGGAGGGTGAATTATTTCTACACTTGGGTTAATTTGTTTTGTGTGTACAGATTTGTCTAAAGTTGTATAATTTGCATTTTACACGCTGCCCTTGACTACAAGAACTGCCTGTTCTGCCAGGCAGACAGGCACCACACAAAACAGCCCGTTCCCTCGCAAGTTCAGCATAAAGAGTACAGAGACTTTTGGGTAACAGGGTATCCAAGAGGGGTGATACAAACTTCCTCCAGTACATGAGGAAAATGACGGAGCTGGACATTCAAGAAACAACAAACAACATGACTCAAGTCTAACATTTCTAATTGTATGGGTACAATGTACCAGCTTGTCTCCTGCTAGGATGTGTGGGAACTTTGTATACAGCAGGTGAGGTAAAACTTCTTTTTTTTTAAATAAAATTTCTGGTTAATGCAAACTGAAATTTTACATGTATCTCCCCACTCTACACTTTATAGAACTACGCTGAAGGGTAAAGACAGACAGCCCTTAAAAGCTTGACTTTTTTTTTTTTCTTTTTTTTTTTTTTTTTAAAAGAAATCAGAAATTAAGACATTTTCAGCTTGTCCCTGATAGTTCTGAACACAAATAAAAGGCACATTTTGTTCCTGGGGATGTTGCTCCTCCAGGACTCATTTACAGAGACTGCTAGCAATCAGGCTGCTGAGCTTTCAGCTGCTGTGTGCAGCAAGGTTCTTCTGCACTCTAAGGTGGCTGCATTTAAGCAATGAAGGACATACAGAAAGGAGCTGCCAGATGAAGACATTTATCTCCTTATAACTAGGACTCAGAAGATACTTTGGGACCTTTCTAGATGAAGCACTAGCTGGTATAAATATCAATATAACAACTGAATCCTTTAGCATCTATGCCAGACAACACAATTTTTACTTAGCTCTGCAGGGTCGTTTCTTTGAGGTGCACCAAGCAGGAAGCAGTGGTCAGGCTCCAGCACAGCCCAGTGTAACCCCACAGCTGCCACTGCCCCAAAGACCAGAAGGAGAGTAAGAAACACAGCATCTCTCACAAGAACGTGAGAGACACTTCTGCCCTGAGATCACGGCACAGCCACAAGAAATATTTTGTTGACATCTAAATTTGTCTAGCACACAGGTTTCTGAGTAGCCCTGATCTGTGACTGTAGCCAACTGTTCTCTCTAACCGTGGTACACAAAGAGCTCAGGTGGGACAGCACAGGCCTTTCTAACAATGAGACCTGGATTTCCAGTGACTATTAGTGGTTGAACACTGACACTGACACAGTGTTTAATAAAAAACTCATTTTGAACCTCAAACTAAGTCCTCCTCTTGTCTTTCAAACAGACAGGACCACAGTGGTTTGGCACATTAATTATCAGGCAGGGAAAGGAAAGGAAGCAGAGATCCAAATAATGCTGAAGTTCGGTAAACTACCACAGCAACCAAAGCCCTCAGGTCCTGGCAGCTCTGCCGCAACAGCTAACCCCACAGGCTGGTTGTAACCACACATACCGCTACAATCGTGTGACTGTTCAGCACAAACGCTTGCTCTTTCCTAAACTGAACTATAATTTTATTACAGAAGCTCTTAGCAGAAGCCCAGTGGAAACCTCAAAACATCTGATGAAATTGCTACGTTAACAAATAATGTGACTTCAGTCTGAGGAGGTTCTGCAGGAATGATGTATCTAGCTATTGTTGCCTACTAAGATCCTTCACTCCACTATGTAGTGCCCTGTTTCACATTTTAGATTTCTGGGGCTTTTTTAATCCCAACTTTAATTCACTGATTTTGGATAAATTAGCCTTGAAAGTGGCAAGATAAAACAACTGCTGCTTAAAGCATATGGGCATTAGCCCTACTAAGACTCTGATGCTTTCTTGTTTTTGCATACTTCTACTTTTTGTTGTCACTTAGGGGGAGTATGCAGTGCCTTGCAGGATCAGGACCATAAGGGCATATTTGCAGAAGCAAAAACAGATCTGCAACAAGTCATGATTCCTTACACAAGCCTAATCTCGTTTCTTCCCTCATCTTACCTTGCGGTGCCAGTGATCCTACCGTTTCTGCTGATGCTCCAGCTAGTACACATCCCTACATAACTGATACTCTCCTGTCGGGCCTACTTGACTCCAGAAGATATGATTCCACTGGCTGTGTTTGGGTGCTTGCTCCGTAAAGATGCTATTTTACTGCAATATCAGAAGACCACGGCATTATGTCATACTCCGGCCTATTAGAACAGAAGCGATACCTGCACGCTGAGCCTACGCATCCTGGAGTTTGATTGTACGGCCGGGAGCAGCCCGAATTCCTGCTGAGATGGTGAGCGGCAACGGGTGGGGGAGGACTAAAGCACGGGGCCTTTCTATGCACACAGGAACGCTTTTCCAGATGGGCACATGACTACAGACGTGTTCGTGCCATAGATGCAAACACAGCCGCGCCCGGGTGCTCGCACAGGGCCCGCGGACGCGC
>NW_020799108.1:3537029-3595888 GCF_003259725.1 Athene cunicularia
GAGGGGAGGGGGCGCGGGCAGCGCCGGCGCCCCTCCGGCCCGGTAACCGCCAGCTTCTTATTGCCTCGTAACAAAACAGGAATAGAAAAACCTTCAGGTTCTCCTGTCCGAACGTAAGGCGTAAAATTGCACCGTTCCACGTTTGAAGCAGCCGATTCTCGCCTTCCGCGATGGAAAACGCGAAATCCTAAAGGCATTTTTAACAGTCCCAAGTGCAAGCACACTTACCGAGGCGTGAGGGCTGCGGGGAACAGAACTGCCACTCAATTTGTATCGCCACAGGGTAGCAAAAACACCTCTGGCACAACCTGTTACCCAGAGACGACAGAAAGTTACAAGCCAATTACAAACCGCCCGTTCCGTTGGTATGTAGCATGGCACCCCACCCAGCGATATCTGTCCTCTAAAAAGCCTCATGGCAAGAAATGCCCATGTGCAGATGAGGGATGTACCTGGATTTTGACGTCCAGCGTACGCAGCCGGATTCTGAGCAGACGTTTAAGACCAGGGGTGCGGCGCTGCTCCGCTGCCTGCGTCCCAGGGGAGCCAGCGGTGCTGCGCGGAGCAGCAGGGACAAGGTTTGGGCTGAAATGTAACCGCAAGAAAATGCCGTGCTGAGCTGAATCCACAACAGAAGGCAGGTGTTAGGTTAGCTTCCATCAGTAGTTTTTATTCTCGTCCTCACACACCAACCATGCCTGCAAAACGTGACTGTCACAGTTAGAAAAGTTGTGTTTGTATGGGTTATCTTATTTCAGTGACAACAAGGATGAATGAGAGCCTTTGGCACAAAAAAAATACAAGTTTATCTGACTGAAAATTAATTTATCTTGGCCTTTATAAATAATAGATTACTAGAGCACCATACATTTCAAGTCCTGCTCCTAAAGATGAATGGCTTCTTCACTAGGTAACAAAGATTGATTTTTTATTCTAATTCAACTGTACGCGCTGTGATGCCTCAGAGGATGAGGCAGTATCATCGCTTGCCATGTTATTTATCACCATCGAGCCTTTTCTCAAATGGTACTGAGACATTTATCTCTTGGGCTCCTCAGAAGGAAAGAGACTCTGTAGGACTCCTGGGACTGATGATGCTTCAGAGCCTTGCCTCTCTGCCAACCATGAACTACAAGTTCCCCTTCCAGGCCCCACACACTCGTGCTGGAGGCACAGCACACACTGGCCCGTTACCGGCCAGAACACAAAGGTCAGGGGAGGAGGGCAGGTAGGCGGCATGCACTGTGCTCAAATAGAAGTGCAAAAGTCCATCCCACCCCTGGTTCTGATTTCACTGCTGTGCTGAAGAGAAATTGCCTGTATTTAACACTACACTCAGATAGTTTTCTGGGAAGTGGCCCACATATCACTTTCTACCTGCAGTGGAAAAGTGGTTTCAGGCTGTGGAAGGGCATACATGTCATTTCTTTTTAGGGGAGGGCAGCAGAGAGGCCTTGTTCAAGAACAATCACCCTTCTGCTCAAAACCATACTCCCAGAGACACTTGGCAGCCATAAAACTGGAAGGACAGTAACCATGTGCCACAAACCCAAACCAATCCCAGTTGTCTAAGCAGCCAAGTCACAGGCATTCAGTCCAGTCAGGCACCATTCCTGCCCCCCTCTCCTTCCTACAGCCCAAGCATGTCCCGCGGGGCTCCTTGGGCCCCCATTTGCCAAACGCATCCAGGCATTGCAATGGTTTGCATCGTGCAATCCACAGCACTTTGCCGTGCAGGAGATGAGAAAGGCACCTCCTGCCAGGGCTCCATGCCCTGCTGGATGCTTCCCTGGGGCCACGCCCCATCTTCACAGCATTGCCTTGTGCACTGCAGGGGTCTGTAGGAAACACTGTGATCCCCCAAGAAAGAGGGGGAACACACAGTGAAAGAGGCTGATACTGGTCTCTTAATTTTGTTCTTCTCAGCCCCCTAAAGAGCACTTTTCCCAGCTCCAGAATTTCCTATCTCCATTCTTATCTGCCGAAAATCCTTTGCAAAGGTACTGGGATGGATAACATTTTCCACTTCATAGGAAATATGCAATTAACATGCACCCTTCTTACACTGGCTCCTAGGGAACAGTCTGGGTTCAAGTTTTTAATTTTCCAGACATTCTGTCCAAGAAGCACTTTATAAACAACTGTCACCATTTTATTGACAGGAGGAAGAGATTTCATCCCCTAAATCCCATTTTTGTATCCATGATCCATCACATATCCCTCTGCCACAGCTTAAAACAACTGAATCTGAGAACAGGTGACTACATTTTCTTCCTCTAATTTGGTAGATTTCTCTTCCTGCAGTCTGTGTGCCAGTGGGAAAGAATAAATAGCCAACCTTATCCTTCAATTCTGAAGAAATAAGAACCTTGGAAAAGTTTTTGTTGTTATTACTATATCTATTTAAGGATGCAAGTTCCAGATTCTGCAATTTTTATTGTTTAAGCATATCACTATCCTCCAATAGGAAATCATGAGCTGTTTCAAGCAGGTTATACTGGTTAAAGACTTGGTGGTAGCTATCTAATCGAACCTTCCACACAGCTAGACTTCCAGCTTTGTCTCCCTTGCTCATCACCCATCAACATATGGCCCAAAACTGAACGGAGGGCACAGAGCCATCTGGTGGTTAACTGTACGAGGAAACAAACTGTGCCCTGTACAGCCATGTGATGGAGACATAAAGGAAGTAATCTTCCTTCTACTTGGAATGTCTCAAATGTCAGCTTTTACACCAAGAGAGAGAGGAAATGGCTCTATCTGTTAACACTAGGAAAACTTAGTTGCTTTCCTTGTGGGAGAGTCTGCAGGACTGCGTGCTCTTCTTTAGATCTGAACATCTCCCATAAGCAGTGCAGAATCATCTTCCGAAGACCAGATCACTGTACTATGTATCCCAGCTGATAAGAATCCAAACATCTTTCTCAATCTGGTAAACCCTTAAGAAACCTTTGGGCACATCCTTTGCTGGCATAATGTGGAAGGAGCAATGTGCATTTATTGTGGCCATTGACAGACTTGCCAGTTCACACCAGCTGAGTGTTAGACCCACTGTCTTTCCACGCTGCCTCTGAAGAAGGAGCCTTTTTTCACACGTTTTAATTACTGACTCCCTACATAGAAGCTCTTACCTCACAGAAAGGCCATTAACTGGCACGTACAGCACAAGATGAAGCCTCTCCGATAATTGTTCCTTGAGTTCATGTTTGTGAAAATAAATATCATCAGATGATTAAATTAAACACTGCAGCCAGCCCAGCTACACACTATTTTCACTTATCACGTAGAAGGCAAGATCAAAGAGAAAGGCTCGGGTAGAGTTATTCCAACTCCTCCAAGTTTGGTTGATAGCTGTCTATTGAACACACTAATTAGCTACCTGCTTGGTGTGTGCAGCACAAAATTAACCCTCCTGAAATTGGGCAGTATAGCCATTTTCATGCTCTGTAATGAACTGGATGCAGAGGGATGACTGTCACCTCATTTCCTCTATATGGTAAAGCAGCAGCACAGCCCGATTCTGATTTCAGAGACTCTTGGGCCTCCGTCCCTTTGGAGTCTTGCGTGGGTGCAAGAGAAAAGCTATGCCTGGGGAACGTGAGGAAAAGCTGGAGGCACTCCTCTTCTTCAGTCCTGCGGTGCTCCAGCCTCCTAGCCCTTCCCTTCCCTTTTGGCAAGCAGGCGTGCCGTCTCTGCACTTCTGCACCGAGGGGCAACACGGCTCCTGCAAGCCCCCTGGCTTGGGCACTGCTTAACTAGGGAGATCGTTTCCAAGACGGAGTTTCACCCAGCACTTGCCTGCTTTGCTTTCTTGGGCCGTGGAGGGCAAGAGAGGCGAGCGAAGCGGTGGGCAGCGCAGCCCTGTTCCCGCTGCGGCCGCTGTCCTCCCGGTGAGCACACACACCCGCACAACCAGAAAGCTCTGCTATTCTTCTGCTAATGGGATTGGCACCGCTTAAAGCAGTCTGCGAGGGTATTGTCTGCAACCACAGCAAGAGAAACATTATTCAAAGGCCATTCAGGCCCCAAAAGAAGCGGCAGAGCAGAGTAATTATCGGAGACTCTCCATTAACGAGGGCATCTTTGCTCTTTGTCTGTGTTGGTTTAATAAGGGCCACTAATGGGGCCGGGGGAGGGGCACGCTAATGCTTCTAAACAAACCTCCTTCCCTTCCCCACCCCCGCACTGTGAGGGGAGCTGCCTTTATGGGCACTGACAGCCGAGCTGGGAGTTACCATATTGCAGAGTGACCTTCGGGAAAACTTAGGGTGAACCCAACCGCTTTCAGCCCCATCCCCACCGAGCCGCTGGGAGCATCGTTTGGGTAGCTGTTCTCTTTTTAGCCGTTCCATATTTCCCAGTGCTTGCCAGGGCCTTTTATACACCCCTGCCCGACCTCTCTCATGTCATCTTGTGACCCTTCATGGCTGGACACGACGGCACTAAGTGGCAGTAATGAGGGACGACAGTGCAGATTAAGTTCTCGCAGAAAAACCTGGGGCTGCTGTCCATTATCCAGCAGCTGTGACTGGGAGATGCTGCTGGGAAGGCAGGACCGCAGCAGCCTCCCCTCCCCACACCGCTGGAGAAGGCAGGCTGGGATCTAGCACAGGCCAACGTCTCCTACCTTCTGGCTGTGGGCACTTTTCTGGTGATGGAGAGACGGACTGAGGCAAAAGCCAGCATGAACCTCCATCCCAAGATCCTTCAGAGATACTTTCAGGAGCATGCAGCTAAAATTCTTCTGGGAACTCTAGCTTATCTTCAAACATGCTGGTCACTTAAACAGTGAAATGTGGACAAGAGGTCTCAGGAGGTCTTTGCAACAGACAGCATTCAAACAGTGAACTGTAATGATAGATATATATTATCATATAGATGAATAATGAACGATTTAGCCTTTTTCAACTACAGCATGCAAGGTATTGAGGATACAGGGCTGAGAAGTGCTAGACTCATTTTTAGCCAATGAGGAAACTAAAGAACAATAAAATTAAATTATTCCCCCAAGTTTGTGCTGCTCTTTTACTGGAGCCAAGGCCTGGACATTGTGCTATTTTACCTCATCTTCAAATGATGCATCCCTAACAAAGAATGGAGAGGTTAAAAAAAAAACAAAAAAGGAAGATGTTGGTATATGGCTTAGAAGACACAGGTACCACAGAAAAAGTCATTGCAGCATGGGAAAGGAGGAATGGCCAAGGCAGACAAAGAGATTTTTCATGAGAAAGGGGAGTTTTGAGACACTGCATGAAGGAAAACAGTAAGCAGCTTGTGCATGGCAGGCTGAAATCAGATCAGTCCTGTGGTAGAAGGGAGGAGAGCTCACAGCAGTGACGGAGATAGGATGGGTGGGTCTGCTTTTTGGAACTTCAGCCAGAATAGTACAGTTGAAGGTGACGCATCTAGTATGAAAGAGATGGAAACAC
Source organism: Athene cunicularia (assembly GCF_003259725.1). NCBI lineage: Eukaryota > Metazoa > Chordata > Aves > Strigiformes > Strigidae > Athene > Athene cunicularia. The sequence goes on from NW_020799108.1 coordinate 3,542,459, forward strand.
AGTGAGTAAGGTCATGGACCAAAATCTTCAGTCTAAGAACCATCATCTCATTGGCAAGTCTTTGTCTGATTTATTCTCCTTCAAGTATAGATCCTGCATGGAACAGGGAATGACTACATTGGACCTCGTCAAGCCAGTTCTATTTAGATTTGCTCTTTAACACCTACAGTTTAGTACAGGGATGTTCTCTCCTCAGTTTTCCCTTATTCTATCGTATTAATTCTACTAGCATTTGAGGCTAACAGACAATGAATTAGGTGGATTCCTTCCAGATTGCTCTATTTCACTCTACTGCTGTTATTCTGTCAAACTTTACATTATTTAACAGAGATCTGATCTAAATCCCACTAAAACAATGAACAGGTCTGCACTGGCCATGCAGTTTTGGATTGTGCCCTGAATTATGTTTGAGCTCATTAAAGTAGATTTGGGCCATTTTTTCAATTGCACTTGTGCCTTGAAACCCAGGGGAAAATGAACAGGAGTAAGAAGGAATAAAAGATGCCTTTCCAGAAAATCATTTGTGTATGTTTGCAAACTACTGCAAGCAGAAGACATATTGAAATATGGGACAGGAAGCAGCTATTAATCTCTGCAAGCACATCCTGGTTTAGTTCAATGTAACTTCCCTGCTTTGTTTTCATATCCTTTCAGATCTTCTTTCTCTACAAAACAGGTCTTGCTTTGCCAGCTTAGCAAAAGCCTTTCCCTCTAATGCCCTCAACTGACACTTGCTGCACTTGCCCTCGGTTCTTCATTCCTGCTGACCATTCTGGCCAGGGAGAGTGGTACAGAGGAGTACTCACCTGCGTTGCAGCCAGGTAGACAAAGGCCCCACAAGAACAGGGGGACAGCAGCAATCGTGTGACATTTTTGCCTGTCCATGCAGCCCCATTTAGAAAGGTTTAAAAGCAGGAAGACTTTCTGCCATGTGTCTGTTTAAGCAAGCTGCTTCTACCTCCACATCTCCCTCTCCCTGTTCAGAAAGGGGAATGCTGCTGTGAGAATATATTTGAAAACACTCAAACTCTACACTGATAGGGACTGAGAAATCAATCTGTTCGTGAATTCATCTCACCAGTCTGATGTTGCTTCTGTTTCCAAACAATCCAGGGACTGGGATCACCAGGACACTGTGTTCAGCCTTCCCATGTTATGGGGGTATAAGGCAGCCTTAAGGGATGCAGGTGAATGTTCAGTACTGTCATTTCCTGACATGTCTTTCCTCTTCTCTCCCTGCCTGCCTTTGCTCCAGGTCCATCTTTCTTCTTGTTCTGGTCCTACCCCATTTTCTTGGCCTTTTGTGGCCTGTTTTGATGCAGTTCATGGTTTCTTCAGCTTCCCAGTCACAGGCATTGACCTGATTCTGGTCTCAGGACACTACTCTCCCCATGAAGTCTTTAATATAGCAGACAAGAGGAATATCTATACTATGAGAGGCAGCTCACTGCAGACATCCCTGAGCCAGTGCCAATCCTGCCAGCTTTGGGACTAGGAGCAATACTGACACCTCAGTGCTATGCAGTACTTAACTCACTTAACCTGTGGCACCGTGCTAACAGCCATTCTGAACCCACAGCCTAGGCCAGTCCCTCTGCAAAGCAGCACAACTGTGCGGAGCCTCCAGCCAATTCAGGGACCTCTCATAAGGCACTGCTTTCATGCAATACACATACAGCTTGTGTGAGCTCCTCTCTGGGCAGCAAATACTGTAGGAAGAAAATACTGAGTAAGTATGGAGTGAGATCAGTGAACAAATGTTATATGACAATGACTTCCAGCCCCAACTCCCTCAGAGAGGTTTAGAAAGACCTAAAACCAATCCCATCTAGAAGGGGTCTGAGATGCCAGAGCTTTCACACATATAATCTGCTGACTCTAATTTTAAAAAAGTCTTTAACTGGCTTTTGCTAGCTGTTGCTGCTAGAAACTTGCTTGTTTTCTCCTCAGAAGTTACAGCCAGACCTTCAGGTCTGCAGTCCTCTACAATGACTCTTCATCTTAATGCTAATTTAATTAGCAAGTAGCAGAGAGGGGAAAGGAGCAAGATTTCATTGCTGCTGCATTCCCGAGATCTCTGTCTGATGTAGCCATTCAGATACAGCTGCAGTTAGATGCAAGTTAGAGCAGACTCAAGGCTCTTTTTCTCCACAGTATGAGAAGCAAGGGCACAAATGTGACCTGCAGGTATACTGTCCCTATAGCTTGCAACACCTATACAAATACTGTCCTGAGAGCTAAAATCCTCTTTAATCCATCACTGTACTCATGTTCAGAGTACATCCAAGGGCAGATTGGACCATTTTGTAAATCCCAAATAGTATGTGCTGTATGGCACAATTAAAAAGAAAAAAAAAAAAGGCTAACATAATATACTGGGAATCCAGCTAAATAAATATTATGCCATTGGTGATCATGGAGATGAACCACTTAGGTGATGCAAGAACATGACTGCCTTAGCCAGATGACTGTCTACAGTGTCACCTATAGGAGAGCAAGTAACAGCATCCTTTGGTATTTACTACATCCTTTAAGAGTAAAGCCCAAGGAATCTAGCTTTATACAATTGTGTTACAATACTGAAGAGAAAAACTTCAGCTCTCTGCATCCAGGTATATCTTAGTATCTTCTAATCCACAAACTAGACTGAACTATTAATCGTAGTAATCATCAGCATTTAATGTTGGGCAAACTGTAGTACTTCAGCCCAGGTATCTATAAAGTAAACATGCTGTAAATTCCTTCCCATCTTCAGCCCTTTTCAAGACCCCCCTTGTATGACTTTGAAATGCTGGGGTTTCAACCCCAAGCCCCAAATGAAGGCTGACATATGTGTGATTCCCACAGCCCTTCACCAAGGGGGGTGAGTTTGCCTTCAGGCTTCCCCCCAGGGTGGTGCCGGCCTGGCAGGGAGAGCCGTTGGGTAAAGGAGCCCCAGGGGTCCCGCGTTCAGTGAACAAAGGTCAGGCGTCCCACGGAGGGATAAAAGCTGGGACCCCTGGCAGGAGGGGCAGTGTCTGTCTGTGAGGTGGGTGCCCTGTGCAGAGTTCCCTGTTGGGGAAGGACCTCCCGCCTCCCTGGGGCTGGGCTCCACTCAGGTCTGGCTGCTGTAAACGTGGGCTGTGTAGAGATTCAGTGTGTGGCTTCCCTGGTCTTATGTGTTTGGCTTGTTGACTCTCCGGTCCCTTCTATGGCAGACTGCATTTCACCATTGATTCCACCCGTTGTTGGTCGTGCAGTGTCATTGTTGGGGTCAGTGGGATTGATGTCAATTATGTATAACCTGACTGACTTGTTTGTACCCCCAGTGATCACCCATGTACTGACCCTTTTGTATCAAATACAGTTTGGTTATTGGTTCATCTTTATGCTGGCTGGGTCCTTTATGCTAGGCCTAGTAATTGGCAAAACAGGCTTCCTGAACAGCCATCTATTCCATCAGGAAAGCATATTTCTCTCTGTAATAGTCCACTGAAATCCCCCTACTCTGACTTGCATTTGAGTGATTATTCATATCCTATTCATAGACACGTGTCATATCTAATATCCACCTGTCTGTATGGTCCTTCCTGTCTGATATATTGTACTTTCCCCACCATGGCTATTAATGGTGAAGAGCAGGCTAAAGGCTCCGAGTGATGATGCTGGCCTGACAGCACCCAAAAGCCCCTCAAGAAGGGCACTGCTCCCTTCTTGTGGATGTGGAAGAGAAAAATCGTGACATTTCTCACCCCTGAAGGGTCAAAGAAGCCTCACATTTCCATTCAGTGATATTGCACTTGTTTATCTTGCATTAAACACTTCATATTTAGAATAAACTAAGACAGAAGAACAGCTCAGCTTTATGTGCACGAGATGGCTATTAAAAGTCCGTGTTTATGCAAGCCACCAGCACCCCTTGCCGGAGTGTGCGTCTGTGCATCACTGCCCTCTCCCGGGCTGATCTGCCCCTGCACAAACATGGAGGCCCTGGTTGCAGAGCAGTTAATTTTGCTTTGAAGGCATTGAAGGAATAAGATTGTCCACTTACTGTGGCACTGACACTTTCCGTAACCTCTCTGAGCATCACAGTGACAGCTGAACTACTTCTAAGGGAATAAAGATTTACTGAAAAAACAAATAAATAGGATACAGGTAGTGCTCTCTAGGATTAGAAATCCACATGTCAAGAGCTCAGTGGTTAAATGTCTGTAATGTAAATTAAATTTGTTCTGATTATGCAAAGGTATCTCAACTAAGATATTTAAACTGTCCCATTTCAAGTGTAGCTGCATTTCAGCCTCCAAAGACCCCAGCTTCTGGTGGCTAATCTACTCTCAACTGTCCTGCTACAGGGACAGATCCCTAGTGCAGAAAACCAGGAAGGTGGCAAAACAGTCAGCCAACATGTTTCAGGATGTTACCTTGTGCTTTCAAGTCTCCTTGTAGGTGCTCTGGAAAGTTTCCCTTGGAGTACTTCTTTGTTTATAAATATATATACAGTGCATTTGCATGCCTGTGTTTGCATGTCCACACACTCTGTGATCATCCAACCCCCGCACACAGCAAGCGTCGTGCTGCTTATGTTCACCTCTGGCCAGCAAGAAACGGCCTTTTTTACAGCCTACTGTTCATCTTGTTGAGGTGCTTCTGGGATGCCTTAGGTTCACCAGGCTGGCACAGCCTTCATTGTCTCAAAGACCTTAACAAGTCCAAGATGTATTTGCCTTTCACTGCCTCATCCCTACCACAGAACAGTTGGTACTCCCAGCTCAGCCTTGTGGCCTTTCTCCAGCTACGTGACGGCTGCTGGCTGAGGCAGAGCTGGGGAGAGGGCACAACACAGAGAGGCTTAAGCAGCATGTCTCAGCTTTGTCTACCCAGCAGACTCTCCCAACTGAAGTCTTACTAGGATGGTGGGCAAGAAGGTATTGTGACAGGCCTGTGTTGGTGCCTCAAGGAACTGGCTGTGCACAGAAATGCAGCACATCGGGACTTCTCAGGAACACTTATGTGGTGCTTTCCTGTCTATGTACAACACTGATACCTGACTGAAGTTGCTATGGCAGGTACAGTCTGAAAGCTGCACTATCATGAGTGCTCCCCGTGTTACAGTCCCCCATGTATTAAGAGGGATAAGAGAGGGCTTATTTCCTCAGATGAAGTTGTGAAGATAAATCCAGCCACAACAGAGGCGCTCAGATATAGAAGAATTGCGGCTACAGCATTTCATTATCCGAGTGTAATTTCCTAAGCCATGTGTAATTTCCTAAGCAGATAAACTTAGCCCTTCTAGTTCTGCCAATGATGGAAAAAGGTGCATTATATCTCGTAATCAATGCCACTTCCCATCTGTGTTTCCTCAATAATTGTCCAAGTTACCATGTTTTACTCTCACTGCTCAAGCCATGAGCTCCCTCTAGTATCAAAAAGGATTAATGCAATTGGTACCTTTGCCATCCTAAAGGAACAGAGTGCAAATGTTGTAAGGAAATATCAGTAAGAAGAGGGAATTCTGCCCCCTTTCTTCATTTTTCACCAAAAAAACATATCCTTGAAGTTAGTTCTGTGCACATAGATAAGCACTGGCACCTCAAGAATTATGAGGCAAACACACCCACAGGAAAAGGCAGAATCTTATGTTCTATCCCTATCCATGAAACACAGGTAAAAGTTGCAGAAGTCCACCCTAGTCACCAGCTCTCACAGAACAGTGTAAGCTACCAAGATGATGATACCGGCCATAAAGATTTCCATGGAGGGAGATCACTGTATTCGCTGCAAAAATAGAGCATTGTCACCAAGAAGGAGCTAAAAAGAGAACAGAAAAGCATGAACACAGGTAATAGGGGGGTGAAATAATCCCTTAGGGTGTCCAAGCCCAAAATATTCAGGTTGGGGTTTTAAAGACTCCCTCTAGTCATTACTTCAATTTTATAGCATTTGGGAGCAAACCAGAGGATTCTTTTGGTTGTGCAAAAGCTCCTATTCCCCAAGAGTACCTAAACGGTGTCCCTTGAGTGAATTATGCAAGTGGGAAGGGGGCTGCCCTGCTAGGGTTTAGATCATGCATCTAGAGTGTGTTGGCACACACCCCAGTGACTGCTCTGACATGGAAGGTGCCAGGACTGAATGTTCTTGCTGGCCCTGACTCTCCCTCGGCTATTGTTTCACAGGCCCACCAACACTGTGGCTGTGCAATTATCTGATTTTCTGGACATTCTCTGCTCTAGCAACAGCCCAGCTCCAAAATTAGAAACGTCAAACTGCTCCCACACAGAATGTGCCAGGACTGAATGTTCTTGCTGGCCTTAACCATCCTTTGGCTATCCTTGCAGTGCCAGACCAAAACTGGGGCTCTGCACTTGCTTAGCCACCTAACAGTCACCTCACTCTCTGTCTAGGTAGAACTCAGCTCTGAAATTGAAAATGTCCAGCAACTGCTCCCACACAGAAGGTGCCAGGACTGAAAGCTGTTGCTGGCCTTCACCTTCCCTTGCCCACCCTTTCACAGACTCACCAACACTGTGGCTCTGTGCTTCCATAGCCACCTAACACTTACCCTAACACTTAATGAGAGAATGAAGAGGAGAGGGAGCTGACATCCTTTCTGGTGGCATTTGGGAGTGGTTTTAGAGGTGGGAGGTGACAAGCACAAACCTGTGCTAAAGCCCATATGTCTCTGCTCAACTGACTACAGTATTTGTGCTGTGCCAGGGGCCCAGGCAGCCTCTCTGTGGCAGAGCAATTCTCTCAAAACTCAGAGGGAGCAAAGGGTGGCAAACAGAATGAGGCAAAATTCCTGACAAAAGAGAGGCAAGGTCAAATGGATCTGCAGCTACAAATAGTTGCTGGCCAAAACTGCAAGCCAAAATAGTGCACAGAACCAACACCAACCTTTACACTAGTGCTTAGTAAAGAGAGAGTTCCTTCTCCCCTGTTCAGGAAAAGCCATAACTCTGTACTCCAGGCAGGCATTGCAGATTTCAGTTGTTTCTGACACTTCACAATGACTCTGCTGCACTAGGGTCTGCTGTTTTATCTGTGATATCAAAGCCTTGTGCTTGACATACATCACGTGTCCATCAGTGAAAGAGGATTCCTTCATTCTACCAGTACTCCATAAAGATCAATTAAACCTATTAAACTCACCGCAAAGTTTCAGTTTTGAAGAGGCTCTCAGTGCCACAAGAGTCTGTCTCTACTAAACTGGTCAAACCTTGTTGGGAGGACCACAGACTTCATTCCATGCTGCAAGTTGCAGAATAACTAGCACTGAAAGTACTGGAACTTCTGCTTCTCCCTCCCTTCATGTAGTCTGAGATGCTTTACCTTCATGCGCTGGTGGTGTGGTCAGAGTCCCAGTGACCCACACACAAGACAAATCTTTTGCGCATGTTTTTTGGAAAAGAACAGCATGGTGCTGAGCAGGGAGGGTGGAAGAGGAGCAAATGTCCTCCTACCTCCCCTCCCTACTGCCAGTGCAGGAGGAAAAGACAAAAAGTGCAGGAAAAACAGCTGATGTGGAGAGCCAGGTCAGGCCAGGATGAGAAAGCACAGGTCTAACACTGCAGATGCTCCAGAATTGGTGCCCAATAATGTTAGTATTGCTTAGTGCTCATCTACATTTAGAACTTTGGCACTGCCTTGACTTCTTCATTCATTGGTACTTTTTCTGATGTCTTACACGCACCACCTCATCTCTTGTCTATGACTGCATGGGCCACCCCATTGCAATCCCTCTCTCGATCTGTTTGCAGAACAAAGCAATGCCTGGATACCAGCTTATACAAGCTCAGAACATCTTTTTGACATTGGCTGGAGAAAGCAGCAGAGTCACTAATGATTCAGAAACCTTCCAGACCCTTTCCTAGGATCTGACTTTACATTCACTGAAGTAAAAGACTCATTGACTGCAGCCATTACTGATTTTTATCACTATTTCTTAAATTTAAATACGTTATTAGAACAAAACCTCTAGTTCTTCTATAATGAAGATTGTCTGACTGATTAACAGCTTGGATTCTATATTCTCCACTTAAAGGTAGAAAAAAAAATCAAATTGCTGAGTATATAACTGATGCGTAATGTAGATTTCAGTGATGACTGCTTGGCACAGAGCAGCAATAGAAGGTAACAGCCATGGTAAAGGTTTAAAGTTCTTTCAGCACACAAGCAAGTTAGCTAACACTTCAGGAAATACATATTTTAAAACCACCATCTTTGTAAAACAGCTGTGCATACTATAAACAGTTTCTAAGGTTCTTGTCTCATCGAGCTGTCACATGAAAAGCTATTTGCTTTTTATAGGATGACTGAAAATGGCTTCATGACAACAGTTGTTCATAGCGAGTTATAGCAATGACTGAGTCTGATAAAATTATATACATAATTACATGTGTATGTGTGTTGCATGAGGCTATACACACACACACACACTTTCATGTATTTTGCAGCATACAGAAGTATAGCTACTTCCTAAATTTGCTCTCTCGATGCATACAGAACAACCTGCTGCACACAGAACTGGAAACATTGACAACAGCTACTAATGCTGTCTGAGCAGAGAACACTTGTCCAACACCCACCTCCTACCATAACCTGTTGGCCTAAGTGGCAATCGCCACATCCAAAGCCAAGAACTAAAGAATGGACAGTCTGGGATAAAACACATCTCTTCCAAACAGCCTGAAAGAAGACTGGGGAAGTACCTTCTCACTCCAAATGCTACAGAAATAGCTGGACAATTTAGAGGAGTTCAACCAACTGCCATCACCAAGCTCCCACTGCTGCTTTCTCTTGCAGCACTGCTCACTAATTCTCCTAGAAGTCTTTTGATGGGGACAACTGGAAGAAAAATAGGGCTCACATCCATCTTGTATTTCCTTTCTTGTTCTCTCATCTGCTGGATGGTTGTGTCCCCTGCCAACACTCAATAGCTCTGTAGCTGTTTTCCAAACAGCAGCACCTTCAGCCTGCCTCTTTTTCTTGACCCTGTAGATGACAGAATTTTCAGCAGGGGACAGACCTTCCAAGGAAAGAGTGGGGTCTTAAAGACCCTAGAATTATTATTGCCACTTACCTATTGCCACTCAAAACAATCAAAAATCTAATAAAAGCCAGCAGAAATGTTTTTGGATGCTTCACTCTGTGGTAATTCTCTAATCCTGTCTGACACTGCTTGTCCACGGATAAGGGATCATGTCATAAATGTGGATTAGAACTTCAAGATGTGAATTAGCAATGAGAACTCATAATAAAAAAAACCCCAAACCCTGCTTTCTTCATACAATATACTAAAACACCAAGTCAAGTTAATAGATAAAATTTTAAAAACTTTTAAAATAATTTAAAACCCCAAAAGAATGGTACTTTTTGTCCTAGCAGTTTAAGCCAATGTTAACACTCCTTTCTGGCACAAATGAACTGGACTGCTGACCCATTTAGTCAAACAAACTGTCACTGAAAATTGTCAGGACCAGATTATTTCAGGATGAAGTACAAGGGATGTTACCCTCTCCAGATCCCCACAGAATATCTTGTTACTCTTTATCCCCATCAGTTTATGATTAATTTGTACTCTCCATGCTAAAGGTTTAGACAGCTTCAACATAAAACCAGTAACATAATTATGGATATTCTAAACAATGTTTGACCTCAATACGACCTAGTGGACACATCCTTTGCAGATTAACAATGTATTGGAAAGAATTAATTTTCTCCACTTCAAAATAATTGTTTTAATTTCTTTATTGGAAATCCCTTTTCAAAAGGAATAGAAGAACTGTCAATTTATCTTCTTACACACTGTTGTGTGTACCTTTATCATGTTGAGAACAAACACAGCAAGAAAAACTTCCTCACATTTCCTATTGCTTTAAGGCAATTCAGGAAGTTGTCTTTAGAAGTGAAACTTTCAAGGATGTATCAATTAATGCTAGTTTTTGATATCCGGCATTATTACTTCTGGACACCAACCTAAAACTAGATTCTGTCATCACAACCATAAAGAAAACTAGATCATTACCAGTTTGGTTTAGATTTGAAGCAATGAGCTGGCCTATATCTAGATATGCTAAATATCTATTGAGAAGTTAATAAATGGGAGTATTTTTCTGTTAAAGGACAAGTATTGTAGAATGAAAATGATCCAATTTACCTGTTGTAGCAGAAGCTAAATTCACAACAGATGAAAACAGGTCAGATCAGATTGGTGCTTTTGCTGCTTTAGGCACCTACATTACAAACGCCTAACATTTGTGAATAATTAGGTCCCCAGTTTCTTGCAGAAACTCATGTCAATTTCCAGACACTCAGAAGTTCCTTACCTCATTTTTCTTTAAAGGTACTAGGTAAGGGACTTCAACATCTCTCTGGGTACATTTAAATAGACATCTCTCAGGGTTAAGTTTTTTTCTCTTCAGACAGCAGCATGTTAGAAGTGTGTTAATTGCTCAAGCACAAAATTGGGTCAAATACAATGGAAAACTCTAAAGCCTACATCAAGATATCTTGCACAATACAGTGTACTCCTTGCAATTTATAATCTGCAAAAAATGACTTTTGCATTAATGGGAGGATAAAGATGTGGAATAATCAGAAGCCACGGTTAACTCTGTCCATCTTGCTAGTGCACTCTATGCAGACAGATTATTTTCTATAACCTCTTGACAACACAGATTGACTGAACAGCATTATTTACACTGGAGGGGGCCTCCACAGGTCAAAGGGCCCAATCTCAGCTAAGGTCATGGACAGATTCCCATCTAAGCATGAGAAAATTCCAGCCCTGTATTCTTCATGCATAATACTTCTCTACAAGTAGTTTACACACACACACACACACACATATATATATCTCCCAGGAAAATCTCCACTAACCACCTCTATCACTTTTTACAGGATCATTATGCTTTTGGACTATCACTAAGGTACCAGATAGACATTTCTGTAGCATAGACCTGTTGCAAGTGTAAGTAGGTCTCAAAATTTCTCAAGATACTTAATGTAATGGAAGAGCATGTCTTTATGCTTTGATTACTTACCTTTAAATTCAATGCTACAAAAATAACCCTTGAGACTAATCCAGACCTTGTCAGAAAGGTCTAATCCCTATTTTGTGTTTCACCATGTCCTGTTTTCAACCAGGATGGACTTAATTTTCATTGGAGTATTTCATAGCATGTGATGTCATGCCTGCGCTGAGGGGGGGCTGGGGGGTGTTGCTGCGCTCGGTAAGCCACTGCTGCATTTTACTCGTTTCTTTTTGGACTCACTATTGTTACTGATTTTCTTGTTATATTTAGTAAATTCTTTCTTTCTACTCAACCGATGAATTTTCTTCTTTTTGTCCATCCCCTATTTCACCGGGGAGGTGGGGAGGAGCTGAATGGCCAGCCACGTGGCGTCTGGCTGCCGGCTGAGTTCAAACCTACACGCACCAAAACCTTTAATCAGCTTACCCTGGCAATGTTCAGAACACAGTGCTATGGTTCTGATTACCACATTTCAATAGTATTAATCTCCAAAATACCAAGAAGCATAAATTTTACAAAGGCTACAGCATTTATTACAGCTGTAATCAATCAACATACTTTAAATATCATAGCAATTACATCATACAACTTATCACCTGAACTGAAAGAGGGACAGTTTTATCCAGTTTTACTCCTAGTTGGATTTGATGGATAGACAAACGTGAAAGTATTTTGAAATCTTAAAAAGACTCGGTATTTCATCTGAAAGGTGTATTCCACAGAAGAAAACACAGGTGAAAATGGTTGAGGGTGTAGACACATTGCCTTATCACAATGAAAAGTAAATGACCACTGGAAAAAAACAGTATGTATGCCCAAGAGACACATAAGCAGTCCTGGAGGGATGATAGGCATAAGAAAGTAGCAATAGTCAAGCAAGTATTATTTCCCCTATGCCTCCCTTCTAATGCAAAACTGCAGGAACTACACATTTAAACACATTTAGTTTTCCAACTTCTACTTTTAAGAATGGAGTTTCAATTTTAGACTGCATCAGTGCTTTTAAACTGCTTTGTCAAGCAACCCATTAAACTGGGATGTGGTAAAATGACACTATAAATAATTAACTTTAACTAGAGTATGTGTCTTAGAGACTCCTTTCCGTGGATGAACAGAAACAAACTTGTGTGGGTGCTGCTGAGAAGGTTTTGGAGATTTGTAATAGTGTGCACTCAGGTCCATAATGCCAGTTTGGTTCATGCTCCAGGATTTAAGAACATGTTCTAAGGGCTTTTCAAAGGCAGGAGTTACTTTTGGTGCACATTTTCTTTGTGATATAGACTTTATTAGGTCTTTCTTCAGTACTTTCCACTGCTTCTCTTCTAGAAATTTCTGACACAGCTTGTTATCTCCAAGAAGGCAGCCAAAATATTTGGCTGGAAAATCTGACTTCTCATGTAGTCAAAGGTTAACTATTCATTTGAAAACAGCAAGAAGGAATCTGAGTAAGTGCTGATCAAGTAGCCAATAACACTAGTTCACTTCTTACTGTGTGGTCAATGATGATAAAACACTTACTGACCTGTGCAAAAGAAGTTCGGTTTCAGATGTCAGCCCTTGGTGAACGCTATGATTCAACAATGACAACATCAAAAAATTGCTCCCCTCCAATTCCTCAAAATCTCAGTACTCACCATCTTAAGCCAGTGTTGCCTTCTAAACAGCCTTAAGTAATTCTACCTCTGCAAAACTAGTTTTTATGTAGACAGTTAATGGCACCTTTCTGTAAATCATCTAAGTAATGGCAAACAAATCTTTTCTGACTAAGTTAGTAAACAAGGGTACAATACTCCACATCCCAGAAACAGCATGACCACTCAGTGTATGGGCGAAACTCCCCTGAAGAAAGTAAGTTATGGCAATCAGAAATCTGAAAACAAGCCCAAATGGCAGTATTAACCATCTGCAATATTATTAGCACTAACTGATCCTGGATCCTAGAAAATCCTCCAAATAAACTTAACATATCATCTTTGTCACCAGACAACAGTATAGAGAAAAAAAAAACCAAAACAAAACCATTTTTTACTCCTCAAATATCTAAAGATAGTTACCCATGGAAAAAATTAAAAATATTCCAGCTGTTGCCTCTGTTTCTGGGTTTAAACGAAAAATTTATTGTGGACTCTCTTCTTTGTATCATCCCACTGGAATGTCAGCAGCAAGACACTAAATAATGGAACACAAAGTATTTTAGGCATCTCATAACAAAGCAGGAAGCATCCCTGCCTCACAGCATACTATATTTGTGTATGATGCCAGTCAAACCTCTCTGGAAACCTTGTTGATCTTTATAATATTATGACCAAAAGGTAATGTTTTTGTGAGTGCAGAGGTAGCTCCAGTGTCTCTTCTCTTTGGAAATTCTGGCCACTCAAAATTAAATATGGTTCCAGTTCCCCTACCTGAAGTAATTTCTGCTGCAGTCAGGAACCTATAGTTTATTTGAAAACAGTCATTTCATTGCTAATAACTGCACACAAAGAAATGGGAATTCATCAATTCAAAAAGCAAAACAGATAGAAGAGTGAATATAGAACACATGAAGTTTCTCTCAAATGTCCTCTAGTAATTACCAGTAGTATTCAAACACTACTATACAAACAGTAGTATTCATACACTGAATACCAGTAGTCTTCAAACACTATTCATTAGAAAATACATGAAATATCATATATCTTGCCATGAAGAACTGGTGTATCAGGCTCTATGTATTAACAATTAACTTATTTTAACTTATTCTACATATGAGATCAGATAAAACAGATACTACACAGCGTACGTAAAGGAGCTGAATGCCAAGTAACAGCATGACAAAGCCAACAGAAACCAAACCCACACAGACTGGTGTTTTACAAAGTGCTTTATTTCCCAGTTCTTTCTGCAATGGCTCATAATTACTATTTTTGCTTTCAAAACCAGAATAAATGTCATCATACCACCAAAAGTATTAGGCTGCAGTTAATGTCTGAAAGACTTTACCTTACTAATAATAATTATGCTGGCTGGCTTTATGGTATCTTTTGTTGTCACCTGTCCACAGTGAAACTTTCACATTTTGCACTTATTAACTAATCTCTCTAGTGATCTCTTGGAACATTTTGCAAAGAAGTTCACAAGTCTGAAATAAAAGGAATGGAGACACTTTTTTTCATAGATTGAACTGGCTGAATAAAAACATGTTTCACTATGGAAACATTGATTCTTTTACAATTACAACTAATAAACCCTAAGCTACAGCTCCTGAAGATGCTAAATTTGGTTCCACAGTAGTTTGCCTTTTTTTTTTTTTTTCCTAAATATGCCAAATTCACTTTGCCTGATCCAAGCTCACAAATTTATGGAGTACTTCAGCCTAGAAGATTTTTTTGGTGGCTAGGGAACTCAGATACTGTTGTATTCTTCCAGAACAGTTGGTGGCTAAGCAAGCATGGCTGTCTGAGACTGCAAACCAGGGAATTCTTTTCCCTTTTGTAAAACTTCAAGAGAAAAGAAAATTGTTATATGCATTTCTTCTATGGCCTTGACATAGCCAGGAAAGCTTATGGAATAGATTATACAATAAGTAAATAGTAAGACAATAATCCAAAGTGAGTTGTATCACTGGAAGAAATTACTTGAAGTTCTAATGACAGTGCAATCCTTTCTGAAGCTCATCTAATTTATTATCAAAGAAGTCTTCTTTATCCACCACAAATAGCTTTGTGTTCTCCATACAGACAACTAACAACTAACCATGTTCCTTTTAACAGAAAATCTTCCTTTCATAAAAAGACATAGAGAGAGAGGAAGAAATTAAAGATTAATTTAGCTAATGCTAGGAAGCTATCCACCAACTCTGTATTCCAAAAAGTGCCCCTATTAGAAACCCTTAAGTGCGTGATGTCACCTAGTCTAGATACCCTTGGTGGCCAGTGCCAGATATCTTTGGTAGGTGGTATGAGATCCCACATACAAAACTTACCTTCTAAGGAAGTTCCCTTCTCATTCAGAATAATAATCTCTGAAAAGCACAGGAATATAAATCTCATTCCCAAACTGCTTATTTCTTTTCACAAGATTAACAGTACTTTCACCAGATGCCACTCACCCCAAAGCCTGCCCGTTTCTGAAGCACGGCTAGGTATAATGCTGTGAAGATGCCGAATTCTTAACATCTGTAAGAACACTACCGAAGTAGATAAAGCAGAATCTACTGCTGCAGCATCCTTTCCTCAGAAGGATTCTCCCATTCTCAAACCTGTAAAAATATAGCTGGTATTTTTCAGCAGAAATGTAATGGATTAGACCTGTTCCTGAGTTGACTCTGCAGCTGAGATTCACTCTAGTGAAAAGGTGAATAAGCGGAACTTGAAAGGCCTAAGTAGAATACATTCAAAAATGCAACTCCTGACTCAAACGAGGTGCACTCCTTTCTACACACAGAAAAACTTCTTAAAAATCAGAATTTGATCCATTTTGTGTCCTACTTAAAAAATTAAAGGCATAGCAACTTGCAGTGATCAAAGAGAAATCAGTATTTTCCACTGTGACTTGAGTCTAGGTATAAATTTCAAGTACTTGAGTTGACATGAGGAAAATTAATTTATTGCCGATTAAAATAGATTAAACCAGTGAGAAACAAATACAAATTAAAACAGCACCTTCCCCTCATGGTGCCCTCTTTCCCCAGGCTCAACTTCACACCTTCTACCTCCCCCCAGCCTGAAGCAGCACAAGGCAAAGGGGATTGGGGGGTTGCAGTCAGTCTGTAACAGGTCCTTTCTATCGCTCCATCCTTCTCAGGCTTTTCTCCTGTTCCACCATGGGTCCTCCCCACAGGCTGCAGGTCCTTCAGCAAAGCCTGCTCCTGCATGGCCCCTCTAGTGGACTGCAGTTCCTTCAAGAAATCTCCACCTGCTCCAGCATGGGGTCCTCTGTGGGCTGCAGGGAAATAGCTCTTCCACCACCTGAAGCAATTCTTCCCTCTCGTTCTTCTTTGACCTTGGTGTACAGAGGACTGTTTCTCTCACTTTCTTCCTCGCTCCTCTGTGCCATGCAAGCATTCTGCCTTTTCTTAAATATGCTTTCAGAGGTGCCACCAGCTTCACTGATGAGCTCAGCTGTGTCCTGCAGTGGGTCCACTGTAGAGCTGGCTGGAACCAGCTGTGTCATGCACAGGGCCACCCACACCTGGGCACATGCACTCAATATAGAAGCATAACCTAAAAGCTGGAGATAAGAACTTCCTGACCCTCTCTGGTACTTCCCTTCAAGTTGTGCCCAAAGAGTCATTTGTGGGGTGCACAATGGGCCAGACCACAGACTGATGTCGATTTAAAACAATATAAGGGGGAGACGGGCAGTTATTTGTACTGAATTTGCTGGTACATGTAGCGCAAGACACTTCTCTCAGCAGCACAGCTCTGCAGTTGTGCTGGCCTCTGTGGAGACACAGGTGCAGGAGCAGAACCTGTGACAGGTGCTTCCTGCAAGAACTTCTGGAGTGAAGGTGGCAGTGGAGCTCAACCCAGTACCTCCCCCTCCTCAAGCAAAACATAACAGCATCTTACATTTCAGTCATGCAAGGAATTAACCTCTAGCACAATAAAGCAGGAGAAAATTAATCCCCAAACATGGGAAACAGAGGATAAAGCACTTTTTTTCAAAAAAGAAATTTTTGTTTCTGTGCTGCTCTGGATGTGAGGGAAAGGCAATGGGAGAAAGGCAGAAAAGTGGAAGATGAGAATGTGTTAAAACAATTCCCCCACTCCCCAAAAGTGCTGAGTATGACTACAGTGGCAGGAGACAAAAAAACCCATGGGGAGGGCAGGAAGAGGTAATTTTATGGCTTGTATTACGTTCAAAGTTAGACATGCACTAGAACCGGAAATGAAAAACCTGTGCACCCACCAAATTATTGTGAAGGTATTGATTCAAAACTGGTAAAGCCCCCTTTCCAGAGATCATCTGTTCTCAGTAGCAGTAAGAAGGTCCCCGCTTTCTCCATCTCCTCCCATGTACAGAACACCTCAGATGTGATAACAGCTTTGTCAACAGCCAAGAACATGGAGTTGTTACACCAGTTTGCATTCAGAAGAAAACTAGTGCACTGAAGATAAAAGCAAATATACATGATTACCATGTGAGCTCAGAGCATAAATAGCACCAAAATCAACAATAAAAAAGTTGTGTATTAAGAAAACATTTACCATTTAAATCGAACCACTTCAGCCAGAAGAAACTGCAATCCTAAACTGTAACTTTGACAGCTTTCAATCTCCTGTAAGCAGCTTTTTAAAAACACTTCCTCTTCTGTTCTCCACTCTGGTCTCTTGCCAGTACCTCGAGTACTCTCGGAGGTAAGTGATCCTGAGAAAACATCCAAAACATAGAGAACTAAGAGCTAGAAGTAGAAGCCAAGGAGGAAACACCTGCACACTTCAGAAAACTGACAAGTGTAATCTGTAAGAAGCAAACATTTCCAATTCTCTCTCCCATTTAATTTTAGCTTTAAGAGAAATATCTGTGAAAAAAAGTTAAATTTATGTCTAAAAGAATAGCAACCTGACAAAGCACAACAGAGTTTTTAGCATGGTCCTTTAGGAATTAAACATTGCACACTTCGATCTAGGTTAAAAGATACTTTTTAGGCCAAACTTGTGGCTAATTTGCAAAACCACTTTTAAACTGTAAATTGGGGGTGGAGAGAAATTGACATTTGTTTTTCTCTCACTGCTGATCAGTGTTTCTCTCAAGATGTTTAAGGAAAGGTATCATGTGAAGAAGGTACAGAATACCTACTTTTATCATTATCTTCTTCAGTTGCTTGTTTCTTTTACCATCTCCTATTTCTAAGTTACAGCATGCTTGATGGTGACTGTTCTAGGTGCTCCCAACTCACTCAGACTATGTACACTGCCCATCAAGTTTTCATACAGGGAGACCTCTATCTTCCCTTCAGCTGGAAAGCAGAATTCCACGAGCCTTGAGGAGATAAATACAAGCAGCTGTGCATCAGGTGGAATCACAAATGCAGCTCTTCCGAGCTGGAAGAAATGGAAAGTTTTTATTCTGCTCAACAAGTATTGCAGAACACATGGGCACAGCCTCAGAATTTATCTCCAGATTAGCTCTGTTAGAGTGAAGCAGATTAGAGAGACCCAGTAATTCTAACACTTCTGAAAAGGAAGATTTACTCTTTATTGAAAAATCCTCTTCCTCCCACCAAAGAATGTGGGCTTTATAGAAGTCATGTCATTAACCTTTAGTCTCCTCCATTTTGTTCCTGCAGGTCCTCCCATAAGATCTTACACACTTCTTCATGATCTCCATGTCCCTTGCAGGCTTGTACAATTTCTTGAGTGGGGAAGCAGAAAGAACAGCTATGTCAGAACACAAAGACAAATTGTCACCCTTTCTCAAGGTGCATTCAGGACTAGCACAGAGAAGATTAGTCTGGAATGAGGGCACTGGGACTGAACTTCTCCCTCTCCACTGGTCTGCCAACACACACGTCTCTGTTTCTGGCTCTCCTACTACCATTTGATTGCCATATCTAATTACATTTTAAATAGTATCTAGAGACTATTCTACAAAGAGCAGAAGCAAGGCCCTGATCTTTCCTGAAGTCACTGAACTATCAACATTCAACCAAAGGTTAGAGCTAAAAATTTAACAGTATTTTAGTGGTAGTTTATGCTGTACTGACACTGTCCAGCTGTAAAAATCCAAATACATTAGAAAAATGACCAATCTACTTCCTTCATACTGAGGACCTAGAAATCAACTCTTAGGAAATCACTATACTACAAACAGATTTCCATCCTCCTATGAGCCTTATCAATCTCTATTAGAAAAAAGATCAGGGAGAGAGAAATTTAATTTACTTAGAACAGCACGCTCATGCTTAAACAAGCAGACTGTCATTAACAGAAGGCCAGTACATGCCAAATGACCAACTGAGCTGCACTGCAGAGCTAAGGATCGTTGTGGTAAAACCATGAATTCCAATTATCCACACTAAAATATCTGATTATGTGTGCCCTAAAATATCTGCATCATTTAACCAGTTAAGTGTAATTAAAACTGTATTAAAGAACTACATACGAACAACTATATTCATGTCTCTAGTTTCTTTTTTCCTTTTTTTTTTTTTTTTTAAAGATACATACAATCCTGTACGCATATATCACTTAAAACTATTAAGCATCCAAAGGTAACTTTTTCCATAGAGAGGTTATCATATATATGCGTTTCACAAGGTTTCTTCTGTCTAGCAGAGGTTAACAGACTACTGATGAAAATTACTCTCACAGCATTCAACTCCCCTATTTTTTTTTCCATGGAAGCCTCCTCAGGACAAGGACACTCAGTATTTATCCTCAGAAAGCTTTCCACACTTTTAACACCCCTTCTGTACTAGAACAGGATGGGGTCTTAGATGACAAACACCCACTAATACTTTCTGTGATACAGCAGTACTGTTTATGATCACTCCTTTGAAGACTCTCCAGAAAACACATAAAAATCCCTTCAGAAAATAAACATGTCATTTGTCACATGCATTAGGAATGGAATGAGATACTACAGTGTAAGAGCTTATATTGTAAAAAAAACCAAACGAGCACACATACACTCCTGTCATGTGATAAGATTTTTGCCTTCCTCTTCCCCCAAATCATACCTTAGATATTGTTTGTTGGATAGACCTGCTGGATAGCTTCTGACCTAAAAAAATCAACACAGCCTGTTTTACACAATGCTAGTTTCATTCATTAATGAGGTGCACTGTTGCTGGGAGAAGATAATCATTACTGATGGGATGGGCTCTGAATTTTGTTCCAACAAAAGGTTTGTTCAGAAGGGAAGGGCAAATCAATCAGAATTTTCTCATCAGAGATCCACAAAGAGCAGTAACTTTTCAACTCTTCAGCTATACCACACTTTCTAACCCTAATGGAATAGATTCTTCCTGCCTAATCTTCTGAGAACATATCTGTTTGAATAGGCTTAGGAGAGCAAACTGTTAGTTTGCCAACAGACAGACAAGTCAACAGCCAGCTAATATCCACAGCCAGAATCAGAAACTCAAGTGGTATGAAAGGAAAAAGGCCAGTTTCTCATAAAGCCCTAAGAGCTGGCATATATTCTTTTATCCTTGTTTTCTCAGATCTTTTCAGTTGCTGTGAATGTAACATATGTCCTGTCAAATGTGGCTGCCTGATATTCATCCAGGTAAGGATAATAAGACCAAAAGCAAGAAAGGAAAAAACTTAATGTAGTTAAAAGGAATATATGGGAGACAGGAAGAAAAACTGACAGGAGCAAGTCTCACCACTTGTGCAGTTAACTTACCAGCTGTTACAACAGTGTAACAGTGAAACACTGAGAATCAGAGGACCTGAGGGCATGGAACTCGTGTGGAAGTCCTAATAAGTTTGAAGGAATAGAGACTGGTGTGGATACCGAGCATGCTTGGGGTAGATAGAGCTGCAGTCAGAGGGATGAGGAGAGCAGCAGTGGAAAGGTCTATTTTCCTTGGTAAAGAAAAGAATCTATGTTCCTGGGTCAAAGCTTCAAGAGGAGTTTCTTCTTCATATCAGAAGATAAGAATGGGTGTCTCAGACTGAGAACTTGTTTATCTGCCTCTGGTACTCACCAAAACTCAAGCAGCTTTGTTGGTTTTGAGAGCAAGACAGGCTTCCCTCTTCTTCCATACCTTTAAATTCCTAACATGAACTCACCCTATCCACTGCTGGCATAGATTCTAGGAGCTGTATGAGCCTTTGCAATGGGCTCACAACCCCTCTTCCAGGGCTCTGGAGCCCCCCAGCACAACCCCCTCCAGCTCCCCCCCCCCCAATCCCACAGGACCCTTGCTTTTCACACACCTTGAGGAGCTGCTTCTACCTGGTCTCCCTGGTGCTCTCCTACTTGTTCTCCTTCATCCCCAGAAACCACTACCCTGAAGTCACTCTTGCATTTCTCCCCCTGAGCCCCCATAACCACAACATAGACCATTACTTTAAAAGAAAAAGTAGTTTACATTTGCATAGGAATATTATACATTAAGTCACTATATAAATATATATATATATATATATACACACACACACACACATACACAGACATTTGTCTCTCTGAATTTTGTACAAACTGCAACAATCTTTGTGCCATAAAAAGGACTCATTAACACTACTGGTTTCCATCCAAGAGGCTGGCAGCCTTGAACAAGAGCTATGGATGTGTGCCTTTTTGTCTTCTCTACGTTTTAGCAAAAAGTTGGGTTTGCATGCACATACATAAGCACAGCCCTGCTTGTAAAGCCAACCAATCACTGTTACAGGTAACCAACAATAAGGATAAACAAGAGAAGAGTTTGTTCATTCACAGTATTGTTGAAGCTCACGATTTCTAGGTTTGCAAAATAAAACACTTGAACATAGAAGAACGCTTGAACAAGAAAACAAAGCAAACATCAGAAAAACATCTACAATTCCAACACAAAGTAATAACCAACTGCTTTGTACCATGCTACATAGCTTTCTTTGAAAAATCAGCCTTGGAGAATACTACTCAAAGAAATTTAACTGCATTGAAAGTAGTATTGTTTACTTCTAACCTTCCTCATAGACATAATAGTCTTTTCTGTAAGATTTAGGTGGACATTAGTGAACAAATGTGTTAAGCTGAATATAGACTGGATATGTGTGATGAGTTTGTGTTCCTCCATTAGCAACATGCACAGAACAAATGTAAACATACTCTTTAAAGAGGCAAGGTTATGCTAAATTAAAAAATAACACAGTAATAAACTAGAATATCTATTTGGAAAACAAAGAACTTAAATTCTGTGAAAATGAAGGAAACTGAAAACAAAAATTTGAGTATTGGCTGAAGAAGAATTTCAAACAACTTTTTTTGATTAACAGAATTGTAACTCTTATCCCCAGCTTTTAAAAACAATTCTTTACTGCTTCTTTAAATTTCTCCCAACCTTTTGTTCTACTGTTTTCAGGGTACCATGCAAATCTGGGTAGATTATAAAATTAATTTCACAGGCTGCAATTCAAGGTGGACTAAAAAGAGTATTTCCTCCAGCTGTGAGCACTAAACTAATAACAGAAGTACCATCAGAAATACTGTTCAGCACAGGATAAGACTCATGATGGGAGGAACAGTGACTGTTAAAGAACAGATTTGTTAATGAGGGAACTAGCAAGAAGTGATGGAAATCTAACTTCTCTTTCCTTAAGCTTTTACTCCAACCACAAATGTATTGTCTGCTTTGAAGAGAACTAAAACTGCAGTAACCTCTTGCTGGTAATCCTTAACTGTAATCTATTCTTTTGAGAATAAGCAACCTAAAAAATGAGGAACAATTCTAAAAAAACCCCGAGGAATACTGAGATAGGTGATATACTTTGGAATGCATTAGTTTAAGAAAAAATGAAGGTGATGGCATCACTGAATACAGCAGTATGGAGGGAGGTACCCATTCTCATATATAGTTGCTGAGTTGGAAAAGAAAAGGTGACTACTGCCTGTGTGCTCCAGAACTATGTCTGCAGAACAGAACATCCATTCTGGACATATTTTCACAATTAACAATGATGACCAAAAAAAAAAAAAAATAAAATCACCAAAGGGTGAACCCTGTTGAATTTTACCTACTCAGAAATGAGTAAGGCATACCACAAAACAAGACAGTGTAGAAACTAAGTATGAGAGACTCCAAAGCACTGGAGATTCTCTATGCACTTGCATGATAAAATACTGACTCCTATTTAATAAGAATATGATTCTGTTGGAAAATTCTTATTTAAACTAATTCATAAACAGCTTTAAATGAACGGCCATAACAATGTTAATTAACCTCACAGAAGTTAATATATTTTAAGGTAAGACTAAGATATAGCACCTACCTAAGAGATGCTGCATATAAAGGCATTAGGAACTTGGGTTCAACGTGAGACTTTTTAAAGTTTTAGCTTTAAATACTCAAAAGAAAAATAACAATTAATTTTAAATGGCCACTATTTAGATGATGTTTGTGAATGACTTAAATGTATGTTAACAAATTTAACAATTTAAAAATGTCAATCTCTATGTTCATATAATACTTTTGGTTTGGGTTTTGTTTTGTTTCTTAGTCTGAAAAAGAGAAAGTCCTTAAACTGCATTCTTGTACAGCATGCAGAAAAAATATCTAATTTTATGATCAAGCTCTCAACCACTTAGGAACTAATAAGAGAACTGCTTATACTGCTGTATACAAAATATTCTGACCGTTGTTCTAAGAATTCAACATCTGAAGAAAACACATGTCATTGTTTAACTTGATATCCATGTTGGCATCAGTTTAATTTTATTTACTGCTTTAAATGGAATCCAAGTTATTTGTAGGTGTCTTTTTTTTCTTAAAGAAATATGTCTGTCAGATTATGCAACTCAGTCCTTGTCACTTATTATGGCTTTTGCTTAAATATTGCTAAAATATATATCTTTATTATATTTGGTTTTTTAAAGATTCCTGGTAATTATTTTAAGTAATATGGATCACTTTAGTCTTAGAAGCTGCCACTGATGGAAAAGATGTTTGTTTTCTGAATGTTATACTGAGAGCACACTTGTACATATAGCTTGGACTCATGTTTGGAGATAGAAAATTACTCTCACACAACATGTCTTTCCTCTTTCCCATGGAAAAAAACCCAAAACACTTGCTTTGTTTTCTTGGACCACTCTTTGTTCGTAATGTATCCATAAGCCCTACATCACTAAAAGCAGCAGGTTAAATCATATTTATCTGAGCTGATAGAGTAAGTGTCCATACAGAAAAAAGTAGATAAAGCTGAAATGGCAGCATCAATCATTTTCCATGAGGCAGAACTTCTTTAGTTGCTATGACCAACTGCTAATACAGTACCACTGCAAAGGCTGCATGGAGCAACAACCTCATTATGAAGCCAAAACATAAGTTCAAAGATGTCAAAGTTGAAAACATTCACCATTACAGTTCACACACTCCTCTTCATCATACAGCCTTATGTTCACCTGGCAACCTCACCTTTCTCTTCTCCTTGATCTTCACACCATTAACATTAGATCAGGTTAAAGTTGCATTTTCTTAAGCATCCATGTCCTTCATCACTTTGAAATTTAGCGTCTCGGACCTTCACTTTTCACAAAACCATTGCTGTATAGGTACACTTTGCTGTTGGGTTCTGTGGTCTTGGAGCTGGCAGATTCTATGGTCTCTGTAGTGCCGTAACAGTCGAGGGTCTCAAGGAGAAAAGTAAACCCAGCATTGTGATCCACATTCTAAAGCTAAGGAATTAAATTGTGGAAGACCTTCAGAAATGCTGACCAAAACAGGCCATTTGGATAGCATCCAAATTACTCAAAACTTGAAACAGAAGAGAGAAGTGGTGTTCCACAGGGCAAGTGAATGACCTGGGATTGGCAGTGAGCCACATCAGTCAAAATAAAACAGCTGTCTGTCAGAACTAGTGTAAAATATGCCTAGTCTGAATGTCACAATATGATTTAAAAAGAACGGCATTACTTTGAGAGTACCCGCCTTTCCTTCCAAGTTCTCCGATTTGAAAAATCCTTCCAGGCTTCACAGATTTAAATAGGTGAGGAACTACAGCAGTCTCTGATTTTATCTGGCTCCATAGACAAAGCTTTTTCTCTTGGCTCTTGTTTAACTTGGCTCACACAGATAACACCCTCTGAATTTTCTTCAGCTTAAAAACAAAACAAAAAAAATCAAACACTGAAGTTCAAACTCCACTGACAATGCTTCTGCCCCTATAACTATGCATTTAAAAATACTTCAATTTTTATAAAAAAATAGTATGTTTGGACATATCAAATTAATTACTCTCACACAAAACGTCTTTCCTCTTTCCCATGGAAAAATAAAGCTACCTTTTTTTTTTTTTTTTCCCCCCCCAGGGGAAAGGATGAATGGAGGTGCTATTGCAGAAAACACCAACTGTAAAACATGTTGATTTAGAGAACGACTTACAATTCAGGCATGACTGGCCACTTCTCAATGACCGCACATGCATTTTCAGCAGGAAGTAGCTTATTCTTAAGTTAGCACTTGGACAAAAGAAAATCCAGAACACACAGGATAATTTTAACCAAGTGCACATGTGCATAAGGGTATGCACAGACACAGGAGAAAAAAATACCTTGATATACACACTGACTGAACTGCTAAATTCAAGTATATGGTGTTTCCTCCAAATAAGCTCTGTAACATTATTTCCTCTTCAGTCTAAGACTGCTTTTTGTCCTCCTGCTCTCCAGACAAAGAACTTGTCTCTGAAGAAAAAAAAAAAGGATCTGCTCATTTTATAGGCAACTCCTCCACATAAGTTAGGAATGGCACCAATATTCTCACAGTTTACAAATTCAGGCTGGTGATGTTAGACTGAGACCTTGAGCAAAAAAAACCCTCAGGAAATCCCAAAGGAACAGCGAGTTTAGTCCTTGCAGTTATAGTATTTTAGATTTGACTACATTTTTTTGTGTGTAAAAGAGTATTTCATTAAAAACTCACAACATTCATCACTTAACAAAACTTTTTGAGAGGCATCAACTTCTAGATTGAACAAATAGGTTAAACAACTGAATGGAGGAGGTGCATTTAATGACTCCTCTGAAATTCTTTACCCTAAAAACAGAATTTCTCAGTAGTCAAATTCAATTATAAAAGGGAAAACAACACAAACATATGAATACACCAGGCAGAAAATTCCTTAAATTTAACTGTGATGATACTGCCACAGTAAAATATCCCAATATTACTTTAACATGTATGAATTTCAGTATATTTCCCCATATACCCTTTATTTCCCTTTTATTTCTTCATGTAGTCTTCTATTTCCATTTTCAGAATATTACAGAATTTAGTACAAATTAAGTTTTGCTGATCTGGAGGATCAGGACATATGGAGATAATTATCACTATGACATTATGAAGGTGTAAGGCCATGATCTAGCACATCTTTACCTAGATGTTCCTGCAAAACAACTCAAGAGTCATCATGGACACTCAATCAGGTTCCATGGCTGGGAATTCAAAGACTGTATCTATATTTTATAACAATGGTTTTAAGAAGTGTTCTATTTTGATGGAGGGAGGGTTATTTTATGGTGTTTATTGTGCATTTTTTAAGAAGTACTTTCAAACAGAAGTTTGAAATTCCAAGCAATTGCATACAACTCCAACTGATCGCTTCTAAAGCGTATTGAGGACTATAGGATCCTAGTAAAAGTTTACTAAAATTCAGAAATCTGCTGGAATGATGCAAAGTCATCAGAAAACCCACATTTCTTTCCAAAGAGTTCTAACTAGATTCAGTATTGGCTATTCTATTCTTATTTTTCCTTAAAAAATATTTTTATTAAATAATTTTAGCTAAATATTAGTATTCTTGGCAAAAATATTGTGTTCATCAAATAAGCTGGTATTTGGTTAAAGAAAGTGATAAGCAGTTTAATTAAGAAGTCACCTTTTTACAGCAAGTAACTAAGTTCTGGGTTGGGTTTTTGTTTGGTTTTGTGTTTTTTTGGTTTTTTGGTTGTTTTTTTTTCTACAGTCATCATGTTTTCACAGTAAAAACTAATTAGAATTAGCTGTAAGAAGTCTATGCTAGAGATCCCAATTACCAACACATTTCTCTCCTTTCTTCAAGACACACAGAACAAAATCCACTGTATTTTCTGTATTTACATATTACTGGGAAGACTGCAACTTACTAAGTGCTGGATGGCTGTCCACAATCCGTACTGGAATAGTCTGTACATCTCCCAAGAGTATCTGATGGACTCCTCCTTCTAGGCTTCTGGAGTCATCTACCCCTCCAACTGCTACCAACTGGCCCATGGTGACCAGACTCTGATCAGAGCCAGGTGGAGTCCCAAAAGCAGAGGCAGCAGCACTGTACTGTGTTAGGCCCGCACCTGCTTGCAGGCTGTGTCCCTGACTAAGTACTAGAGAATGGTTGGTTACTGCACTCCCTATGGAATCCAGGAGACTTGCAGGGCTAGAAGGGGAATGGTTATTTACAGCTATCAGGGCTGTTGATCCATTTGTGGAGGTAAAAGTTGACTGCAGCTGTAATCCCTGTGAAAGAAAATGCAGAAGAACTAACATACCAGTATTCACACCAGGAGGAATTTCTACTTAATGGCACTTATTTTGCAATGCTGGAACTAGAGAGCTTCTGACTTCCTATATATCACCTCTTTCGAACAGTCAATCCCAGCAACCCTAGGCTAAAGCTGTATTAGGAAACAATTAAGACAATGGTATTCAGCAGCATTTACAAGACTGCTTATGACCAAAAAGCTTTCATTTTGGACTGATACTCATGTTTCAAATCATTCCCCAGTACTGCCCATTCCCACAAGCAGTGGGCACTAAAAGCTAAGCATACTGCTTTAATTAAAAAAAAAAAAAAAAAAAAAAAAAAAAAAAAAAAAAAAAAAAAAAAAAAAAAAAAAAAAAGTGAGGTGGAGCCAGGCTGTCTTCAGGAGGAGAAAGAAACAACAAGTAGAACATTGTATTACTGCAGACTGTATTTCTAGGGAAGAGATCATGCATTTCATTGGGGTTCATTGGAAGTTAGCTTTTCAAGGAAGTAGTTAGGGAAGAAGGCTGAGAGCCAGATTTGAAGGGAGATGAGCTTTAGAAGAAGCTCTTTTAAGCATGACATTCTTATACCCATTCTTTAGCCTTTCAACCTGTAAGTTTACAGATCTGAGCTGGGAGTAGTTTTAGGATTTTAACGTGTTTTCTTAAGAGGCTGGAGAAGGACTTAAAAGGAATAATAAGACTGACTTATAGCCCTCAGGTTTGCACTTCATTATGAATGACTAGACCACATGGAAAATGAGTTTGAGGCAGAAGCCCACTACCTTCATCTTCTTGGTTTTGCTTTCACAAGAGACCCTAACTTCAAAGTGTCAAAAGATGGTAGTAGCACCTCTTGCACCACAGCTACATGCAAAGTGTGACATGCAAGAGAGGCCAAACTAAGAGTTGAAAGCTATTTCAAAGCCCATGTTATCTAGCCAGTGTTTGGGATCATTAGTTAAGAGGGAACTTGCTGTTCTCAGCTCACCTTCAGCATCCCCAGCACAGAATGTCTCACATTCTGTAAACAACCTGACCATACCTGAAGTTGTGCAAATATCTTGGGCTGAAGAGAAGAGAGTGAAGACAACAGTTGGGCTGTTTCTGGTAGCACGGTCTCCCCGCTCTGGTTGGATTCTGCTTTCATGACGACTGACTCGCATGCTGAGCTCCCTACAGAGCCACAGAGAGGAAGCAGACAGTTACAACAAATTTTTTTCTTCCTGTTTAAAAGCCTCCCCTGCAAACTGAACAAACCCCTTCAATCTCAATGTAGACATATAAAAGACGTGTATTTACACATATGTTGTTGTCTTTGCAGAACTTGGATGCTGAAGAAAAAAAGCTGGGTATGAGAAAAAGAATACTGTAGGAAGATTGTATGTGACTGTTCAAAGTGAAAAAAAGAAGCACCAATAAATCCATTTTGGAGAGCAAAGTAATCGCACCCTACATTATGCTTTGCATTTCTTGTTTCAACATAAAAGTGAAAACATTTCTATCAAAGCAGCTATCAAATAATTTGATGATACATAAACCTCAGTAAGGGCTTGATAACGGATAGGCATCAAAAGAAACAGTTGTCTTCCAAAATAAAAATTTACACAGGAAATCCCATAAGTCTCACTACTCCCTTCCAAACATCTTTGTGGAACTGGTATAACTTCTCTGCAATATCACACCAAAAGTCCATTCATCAGGAGGCCTTTCAAGCTACAGATTACATCATATCCTCAGAATTCTTATTTAATGCAAGAATGATGGCCTTCATTTCCTGAAGACTTGTAAAAACTGAGATTCACTTGCAGCAATTCTGCAAGAAAACTTCCCATGGGATCATTCTATTTCCTGTTTGAGCCACCCAGAGATTTGATTATGATTTATCCAGACAGAAGTAGACATTGCTTAGCCTCTTATTTCACAGTCTCACTGCTATAACTGTAAAAGAGCTTGCTATGTGCATGTAGATTAGCCTAGTGAATGGAAGAAAACTGAGAACGGTCAGTCACAAAAAGCTTTCTTACAGGAAATCATACAAAATTTCCAGCAATTTAAGTGTATGGTGATACATTTTTCAACATACATAATGATTTACAAACTCTCTTTATCATAACTGACCATAAGATACACTATAAAATCTCCTTGAACAGAACTACTTCAAATATTTAGGCTCTTTTTAATACTATAGAGATTCCATATGCGTATGTGAATATTCACATGTAGGAAGAGATGGCAGTTCTTTCCTTAGGTTGTATTCTACACCAGCATGCCTAGGAATAAAGCTCATAGTTGAACTCCTAATCTATCCACTCCTTACACTACATGGGCATTCAGTATGAATGTCAGAAGTTAAAAAATATATATATATACATACAGGTACTTTATCTCACTTGTGGGAGCAGCCTTAAGTTTGATAGTTACAGTGATTCTTATATCTAGGAGAGAACTGAGAAAGCTGTATCACGTGGCGAGATGGAGTTCTGCACATGAAAACAAACAGCTGGGTTTAGTTCTGTTATTGTTTGATTTCTTAAATGTAAATTTGTCCCCATTCAGCACGTTGAAATGAAAAACGCATACAAACAGTAGTCGTAAAAGTCAGTCTTGTTTCCCCTTGCTACCATTTCACATAATTTAACAAGAGATGATTTTTTTCTGTCAGGCTTCTTTTTTTGCTTAGACTTGTAATACAATTATAAACATGTGTTTGCAATGCATACAAACACATACCCACATATATAAGGGCAGACAAGATACGCTGGAATTAGAATATCTGCTTATATTTAGTGAATTGGTGCACATGTGCAGAAAAACAAATCCAATTCTCTAGCTTCCTTTAAAATTCAGTATGCCACTGAATGGACATTTACACATTTGATAGGCTACTCTGCCTTAGAAAATTATCTGTGAAAGACAAAGAAAGCAAGCAAGAATTGGTCTTTCTGAACCTTCTCCATCATTCAGACAGTTCATACCAAAAGTCATCCCTGCTAAGCTCTATCACAGCTGTTGAGGGCACAACTATTCTGTGTCTCTCCATAAAAGTGTAGTAATGAGTAATGGAAATATTAACATAGACATGCAAGTTTAAGTACGCTAAGTCTGCTCATATTGCAAATTCCTTTTTTTCCTAAAAAATAAAAGAGAGGGACACAATTCTAACTGAGCCTAAAAATTTACCTCTTGTCCTCTGACAGTTGTCAACACTGAAAATCTTACCCTAAGAGCACCAAGGATACATGATGTTTTTCAGTTCAAATTCATCCACTGCAGCAAGATCTAAGATAATAGTTTAAAAAAATCCCAAGCAAAACAAAGCCCAAGACTGGCCTTCTTATTAACTGTAAATGCACTGGTGTATATGGAACTGCTTCACATAAATCAGGTTTACCAAGTCATTTAGGACATATCACACAGTGAGCGAAACCTCTGTGGGGTTTTAGTTCCTGCTACAACAAAGATGAGAAATAGGTCAGGGAGTGACAGGGGCCAAAGGAGAAAGAAACCCAAATGCATCAGTACTTCTTCAGGCAAAAACCACAGTGGAGAATAACTGTCAACACAAGTAAACCTTTAAACATGACAACTATGGCAGCGCCCCCTTGGTTCCTGTACACTTTTATCAGCTGTCTGGAAAAAAAAGTACCCGCTGCCACGTTCCAGTTAAATGGAGAAACAAGCTGGCAGTGCCACTGAGATTAAAAACTCAGCAGTCTGCAGCATCATCTTGATGTATGCAAATCATCAGTCTCTTCCACCTTGCTGCAATCATATACCTGCTATCTTTTTTTGATGAGCTTCACATCAAACCTATTAAACAAGGGATGGGGAAAAGCATCCACAAGCATGCAGAAGAGTTATTTTGGTGTCACACTAGACAAAATATCCTTGAAACCTGGGGAAAAAGGCAGAATAATCTTATTTTATATTAACAGCCACTATGATCCAGAGGATCATCTCAGTCTATATGTAATCCTAACTATATGGGTAGCAAATAGATCTAGTTACAAACACCTGTATTTTGATTTAGTACATGTTTTGAAGTCGAAGTAATAGTAGTAGGAACCCACTTTCAACAAAGGAAAAATAACGTAACATGCGTCCTTCAAAAAAACCAGACCTCTGACCATGAATGCATAAAACCAAGTTTCTACAGAAATCTACACTATCTACACTCCGGTTTTGCAGCAGAGTGGGATGTTTAATACTTTGTTTTGGTGGCTTAACGATCATTGGAAGTGATGCTACTTTGGCTCCACACATTAATAAAGAAGTTACACCACATAAAGCACTGAAGAAAATCTCACAGCTCTGCTGCTACTAAACACCTGTGTTTCTATTTCTATCCTAAGCATTAAGGAAAAATGGAGAAGAGTGCTCTCAAGGCTGTACAACAGAAGTACAAGCGTTTGTTGTTCAGGGCATGATCCTAGCAGTGGAACTCATCCAGCCAATGACTTCGTGAGAAGCAAGAATCCCAATATGCATTTGAGTCCTTTTTAACAAGATGTTTACGCATGTGTGAAGCACAAACCATCAAGAAACTCAAGTACCCAGATGGCTCTTAGGTTCTGTGTGCCCTATTCAGTAGGAATTTAATTCTCTCTACAGAGGTGTTGTTAGCACCTTCATCCAAGGTAAAATGTTCTTTCCACACAACCATCCTATTAAAATCTTCAGTTTTTGAGGATGCTAAATAAAAGCCAAATTTATAATTTTCATACTTCTGACAACCCCATCATGACTACACATATTTTGCCACACATGCATGCAAATAGTTAAAAAAAAGTATGCCCAAAATAGACATAGCAGAATAATCCTCCTTAAGTTCAGCTGAGCGACAGAACATGACAGCAACCTCTGGAAGGAAACTGAACTTCTGTGACATATTGAATAAAACAACAAATCACACTTGGAGACAGCTAAGTTATTAAGGCAGTCCTACCATCTGAAGGTGGTGAGGCAAACGTAACAGTCACTGTTTCTGTGAGAACATTCCCACTGTCTGTGGTCCACTGCAGCTGAAAGGAAAAAGATCTCAGTTCTCAGAAAGGGTGCAAGTTTGTCTACCACAGGAACATGGGCTTAATACAGTACCCATATCAAAACAGTGTCTAAACTACACTTTCTTATTTTCTTATAATGATGTATTTTGGGAGCTCTTGGTTTACAAAAAAAAAAAAATTAAAAATATTTTTTTACACGCACTGTACCAGGGAGGCTAAAGTCTGCTCATGACAGTTCAAAGACTTTAAGATAGAAAACAGCCAAACCATTTGGCTATCAAGTATCACTCACTCACCTGGGCCAAGAGCATTATAGGGAGAGGGAGAAGACTGATGACACAGCATGATTTAAGAGTACAGTTTGCCAAAGCTGATTTCAAATCAGCAATTCCTTAGCAGTAAGCCTCATAACTGGCAAAACTAGGATTACTGTGTATCCCTTATTACTCAACAGGTGAAAGAAAATGAAGGAACAACATGTAAGAGTCACTGAGCATTCTGAAGTATGTACTTCATGCTTACTTCACTTGCTATAAAGTGCATTTATTAATATTTACATATTGAAAATGTTGTGTAAGCCCTAGTTTAGACTGCACCTGAGACATACTTCATCCCCATTTTTCAGATATGGAAAAGTAGTAGTAACTTCTCCAAAACACAGACAGCGACAGAGACACAAATAAAATTTTCTGATGTGTGACAATTTTTCTACACCACATAGTTTTCAGTTCATGCAGTCATCATGAAGTACCAGTATTACATAATTTGTCAATCAACTAATACCAATCTAATGTAAATGAGATAAATACCGAATAAGGTCAGAAGGTTTTATTCACATGTAACCCAATCTTGCTCAAACAGAGATTCCACTGAAAATACTGCTGCTGGAAATAGAGTAATTGAAAACTGTGGATGAAATACAGCTAAATGGTAAAAATTTAAAGTAAGATTTCCAGTATTTAACTCAAAAATATCAAAAAGAAGCACAAAGGCCAACGTACCATTGCTGGGATACTCTCCGAATTATACACCATCTCGCCATTCCTCAGGGACTTCTGCACTTCATGAATGTGGTTCTTGATGTCATTCACAGTGGGGAAGAAGGACAGGTTATGTCTTTCTGGCACTTCATCAGGCTTGAATAATTCTCTTTCCACATACTTTCTGTCACATGTTAAAGGACATCAAAATAGGTGTATTTAAAATACATTATGCTATTTCTCTGTTATAAATGCTGCTACCTTCTCCCTCCCCTTGTTGCATGCTCTAGGTGAGTAACCTAGATGATCTTCTAACCCAGCTCTTTGTGCACCTGCTACAGAGTTTGGAATTAAAAACCCCATTTATTCAACTAACTTTGAAGAGGACAGCAGCTCTCAGTGGCTACCTACAACAAAATGTAAAGAGAAGACCAAAGTTGGGAAAACAGATTCTCATGACATATGGACAATATATTCAGTAATGCATCAGCACTGCCATTTAGTTGCAAACCAAATTAATCAAATGCAAAAGTAGATATAGCACTACAGACTGAGAATGTGCCAGACAGTTCTGTACCTTAGTTGCTTCCTCACTGCATAGACCTGCTCTATTCCCTGAGACACCAGTTCTCGGATCTTGTCTGCCACTTGAGGATGAAGTCGGGAAGGCAGAGTACAGTTCTCATCTCTAACAACTTCCTCCTCCTCCTCAGGAGAAGACACAGAAAAATGGGAGGGTGAAGAGGGGAGGCAGGAAGTTTCCATTTCATGATATTGGTGGGCTTGTTGAGTGGGTAACTGTACATACCACCTGTCAAGAAGGAAAGAGTTTCTACAAACAAATCTCAAGCAAAGGCACAAAAATGAGTCTCTTGGGGAAAGAGTCTGACAATCATGACACGTGATAACCAACAAGATGGTTAGAGTGACTTAAGTTTTTACAGCTCCTGAGCTGGAAGATACTGCCTTTCAGAGTTCAGGGCCCTCTCACACCTTTCAATGCAAAATAAACGAGCTCAAATCCCCAAATAATAGAACTATTTCTATCTATTCTCTGCATGAAAACACCTGCTGAAATGCCACAGCCTGGTGCTTAACACATTTACCAAATTAATACTCCAGAGACACAGAAGTCTCATGGACATTCGGGGATTTTTTACTATTGATATTAGGCAAGGGCCTTAATAAAGTGACTAAGTAAAAAATAAAGCAAACCAAGCAAATTATGGCTCTTTTTTACTTCATTTGTCAAAATAAAAGTGGAAGTTTTACCTGAGGACACCGCCAGCATCTATCAAGTTCTTCTTCAGCATGTTGAATGCTTTCTCCTGCTCCATTCTTATGATCTTCTTGTCAATTTTAGGGTCAGTAGGAACCCTGTATTCTGGGAACTTCTGAACCTTTTTAATATAGATCCTTCCAAGGTGAGGGAGGAGGAGGAGAAATAGAAAAAAAAAATCCTCCTTCAGTACTCTTTGCCCTCAGGGGGGGAAGGCAAAAACCCCACCTATTTCGTATCAGGTATCAGTATAGAAAAAGCTCAAGCAGAGCATTGCAGGGGGTGAGTAATCTCTAAGAGAGCTGTAGAATTGTTAAGGACACACCAACAAGAGACGGATGAAGATGGATGCAGACAGGCACACTTCTGGTCTAGAAGCAACTCAACCAGAGTGA
Source organism: Athene cunicularia (assembly GCF_003259725.1). Classification (NCBI taxonomy): domain Eukaryota; kingdom Metazoa; phylum Chordata; class Aves; order Strigiformes; family Strigidae; genus Athene; species Athene cunicularia. Next base: position 3,577,272 of record NW_020799108.1, read on the forward strand.
TTTTGCACCTCAGCAAAACCCCTCTGTCCCTCAGTATAGCAAAAGCACATCATCATTTCTGACCAGGCTGTAGTTCACCCAGTTGGAAGCCAGAATTGAGCACATACATACCTAGCTGCAACTGGCCAGGTAAATACACTTTTAGCTCAGTAAAAACTGAACAAGCACCCAGGAGGATGCTCAAGGACAAAGAGAAAAGCCATTAGTGTTGGAGAAGGAGAAAGTCTCCAGTGAACAGGAAGAACTGTAACTCCTTCAGAAAACAGGACATCTGCTAAATTAAGATGATTGACTGATATGAGTGCAGTGAAAAAACAACAAATAAGATGACAAAGTTTTAGGACCAAAAATGCTCACTAAAGAACACCACAATAATTGACTAATGCTCAGATAGAGAGTGGTTCCCACTTGTATTTCACATCATAATGTACTGCTACTTTGCATCCAGGCAACCTATAAAATCTCAGCCTTATTCAGTTTAACAGGACAGCATCTCCTCCTTCCCTCTAAATGAGTACTAACCTCAAGTTATCAAGGAGACGAAGCTATCAGCTACCATGCCCAAGCAGTGGTCTGCCAGGGCTCACAAGGAATGCTTTCTTAGGATGCCAAGTAGCATTTCTAGCTTTATAGACAATTCTTACCTTGCTGGACAGGTGGCTTTGTACACATGGCCAGAGGTGCTTTCCTGCTCACCAGCTTTCTTAGGCTGGAACCCTTTCCTCCTTGGCCCATATTGGCACTCCATTACAATGGCTCTGCTTCCTGGGAACAGAAAGTAATGCCCAATTTATTCAAGCAACCACTGAAGTTATGACAGTAAAACAGTAACTACACAAAAGATGAGAGTTTCAAAACAGTTACTTCTGTTTACCATCAGACCAGAAGGTAAGGAACACAGAGCATTGTCAAAGAATTTCCCACACTTATTACACCTCACAACATTCCTGCAACATATATGAAGGCAAAATACTGGATTCTGCCCTGGTGAACACCAATACTTTACAAGGTGAGCAGTCTTGCAAGTTACCAAAGGAGCACAATGCTGGTAATAAACATAAGAGTAGGAGAATCCCCAAACTAATCAAGAAAAATCACAGATGAAATCACAGGTCAGCAGCTATCACCATCCTCCTGTCTTAAATCACTACTTCAGACCATCTGTCCCATAAATTCTTACTTGCAAGTCTGACCTATCTTATCAGCTAAATAACAGTTTCAGTGTGGCATATCCACACAAAACCATACTTAAACAAATACTGCTTTGCTCTAAATTTGAACGGACTTCTTCCAGTCAGACCTCTAACAAAAGCATAACAGGTATAGCATTAAAGTGGTCAAGAAAGGAACTTCCGAATTTCTTTCATGTCATGTTTAGTTATCTTTTATTTATAATTCATATACTCCAGTATGCAGGCAAGGAGCTGCCCGTACCAAAAGTGATATAACCAAAACCTTTTTAAGTACCACAACAACAATATAATGTGTTTCCATAAGATACCAAATGATCTATTGCCTTAGAGTGTGACATAAAAAAAAAATTTAAAAACATTGCAAATAAATAAGAAATTTAAAATATAACTAAATCGAAGTTCTAGAAGAGACTTCAACAGCTTTAAACTAGTCCTTGCTAATATGAATCTCAAAAGCAATTTGATGGGGCCCTTTTTTTTTTTTTTTTTTACAAAAGGATCAACTATCCAAAATTCTTATTAAAAATAACAATCAAGAATTTGACGATTAGTGCATGTTTTACACTATAGGGAGCTACCAGCTTCTCTATATTTCCCCATAGCTGAAGAACAGCAGGGATGCTATTACAGATTGACTCCACTTATGCAGAAGAGATAAATTCCTCAAGAACAACAATTTTGTCCTGCACAGTTTAGAATTCAGTTATCTGGGATTTAAACTGCAGCGCAGTAAATCATTTACAGCCTCTGCTCTACAGGTATAAAGGACTGTAATGATTGCTTTTCATAGAGGAGTTACAAACTAAACCTAAATATATTGGAAAGGCAACACATTGGAAATACGCATAATGCCTGTTCAGGGGTCTGAGCAGATCAAAAAATATTACAATTTAATAATCTGAGTCTCTATTAGTCTACAACACTTGAAAGAAAATAAATCTACGTGTGGTTTTGCTCTAAGTATTTTACTATGGGGCAATTAATTTATCATGCAGATCTTACAGAAACTAAACATGTCGCATGCATTATGGGGAAAAATAAAAGTTCAAGTTGTTTTGGCTTTATTCTTACCTTTCTTAATGTCAAGTATAAAACTGGTGCTAACATTTCACTTTTTAGTAACTTTCAGAAAAAAAAAACAACCCAGCACATAACCTACATTCCATCATTCATGATCTTTACACAATTAAAACCTGTTCCTTTCATACCCAAATGAACTCGTAGTAATTTCTCATATGCATTGCATGAGTTAAATATGTAATTACCAACTTGTGAAGTCTGCACATAAATTTAAAAAAATTAAAATCTGTCTGCTGAGAAATGCAGATGTTTATTTTGATTTTTATTTTTTTTTAAAAGGGTGCCATTTAAATAATTTATTGGCTCCTGTGGAACAAACTCTTCAAAGGATCTACAGGTTAGGCAAGAATAGTCAAACAAACTTTTACCCTTATGAGAATTTTCACAACCTGATAGAGCAGATGGGATCTCCACCTAAAGTTCTCATCACAAGAACCCCCATTAGTTAACTAATTTATTTCTAAAGAACAAAAGGAAGCAATCACAACAAAACATAAGCTTGTGGTTTCAGGGAAACAAGCTCTTTCACAATGTATCACAGAGGTGTCCAAGTTGCTTTTTTCTTTTTTAATTGTTTGTGCCTTGACTTTATCAAGACTGAGGAACACCATAAAGATCCTTCTTTATGGCCAGTCGGCAACTGATGTTGAAATTTTGAAAGAGTTATTACAATAAAAGTTAGTTACCTGCATTGACAAAGGGGATCCCATCATATGGGACATACTGAGATTTCCACATCAACCGTGTGGCGGGTTTGGCTGGGCTTGGAGACTGGCGCGTCCCCCACACACTTTGTGTTTGCTGCTTGTGTAGCGTTAGTACACTCTCTAATTCTGTCTCGCTCACACAATAGCCGCGGTACGAGTCCCCAATTTTCTGCATGGAAAGGAGGTGAAATAATATGATTATTCACCCAGCTGACTGCTGAACATTACACAAGAAAACAAAAGCAGTCAGGGACTCTGGCAGGTGAGGACACAGGTCCAGATTTCTGGCATTTCACGTTTTTTTTCTCCTCACTAGTATCCTCAGAAATAAATTTACCATAGGATCTAACACCAAAAAAATCCCCACCGAGGTTAGGATTTTGTCAGTCCTCCAAGACCCTAAAAACACCAAGAATCCCTGAAAAGTTTACAGTTGCTGCCAGCTATGATTTCCATAAGACAACTTTGCTCCTGTTGTTTGCCCCAACACACACTTCAGTTGCAGTCACCTCCTAGACAAATTTATCTCCTGCAAACATTTTCACTTGACTCCCACAGAGAATCTCTAAAGCACTGAAAATTGTCTATGCATCTACTTCAACACACAGACACACTGCACTGAGCTGGAGCAGAATATACCTGCTTATAGCCCCAGTAACTGCCTCACCCACTTAGTGCACTAACTGTGAACTGAGCGGCTTACATAATACCCTTCCCAGTATTCAAGGGACTCTTGATTCTCAGCATTACATGGAAACATAATATACCAGATTTGCCATGTGCAAACTGATGATGGTTTCAATCAATCACTAAGCTCTGGGCAAACTCCAGAAAAAATGAATCTGACCTGACTCAGAGCAAAAAAACCCAACCCCAACAAACCACAAAAAACCCCCCACAAACTTGCTGACTTTGTAACATCCCCTGTGACAGCTGTTGAGCTACTCTGAGCCATCACAGCTGGTTCAGCGCTAGTCTACCAGGGCCAGACAGCAAGCAGCAAAAGCACTGGGACAGTGAAGAGCTTGCCATCTGAATTCAGAATGCCATGTTTGCTTCTGTTCATATGCAGCTCAGGATTAGGCTGACCAAGCAGCTGGATGGTTATAACAGAGAAGTTTGCCAGCTCAGTCTTAGAGTATCTCTGCGGGGCAAACACATGGTGAATGAGTACTAAAGTCTGATGGATCTATTTTGTCACCTTCAGTGATAGAGCAGCCAGATGTTTACATAATACTGGCAATAAAAGCAGCAACAGCATCTCTCCAAGATTATTACACAACTACTTTAGTGACAACTGCATAAAACCTGCCTCATAGTCACCGAAGAAAAACAAAACGTCTGTGGTTAGCAAGACTGAAAGTCAACAAAGAACAGAACACCTTGTGAATGAACTGGGTCAGCACAGTGTTGCTGCTAGTGCAAGCCCAAAAGCAGGGGGTTATGTATGCACCAGCTGCATGAATCCTTCTGAGATAGCAGTTGCTTACACTTCAGCAGCTCACTGCACTGCAAGCACGCTGCTCCAGCAGTTTAGAAAGTCTACATAGGCTGCACTCACAGAGCTGTGGTAAGAGAACTTGGCAATTGTTTAGCCAGAAACTATAAATAACATTTCTGTCCAAAACTTGATCTTAAAAATCCAGGAGAAGCAAAGCAGCCTGGGACGCATCAGAAGTTCCTTCTTTACGGGAACCTGGGATGCCCCCTTTCACAAGAGGGATTACAGTACCTCTCCACACAGTGAATACTGCGTGACCAACATTTTTCTTTCCATATCTTATGCCTGTCACTATAAATAGGTCATTGACCTTATTCTAGGGAGATGAGAAGACTGATAAAACTGTTGTGTCTGAAAAGTAGCAATAGCAGTTAAAGCACTGTCTCCTATTTTGGCTTTACTTCTGTGCAAGATAAATAATTTTCCCAGAATTGGCAGGAGTGTAGGAGGAGAAGAAAATCATATAGCACACAGGATTCCTGCTCTCTAGAAGCTTCCCAAGTAGGAGCAAATGGACAAATGAGACCATCTGCTCCACACAAATAAATGAACTTAACTTTGTACAGTTAATTAATGCAGTTTTTAATCACATGCTGTTTCAGTATGCTAAAACATGCTAGAAACGCATTGTGATCAGACCACTGAAAACTAAATAGATTATAGAAAATAACTATTTTTCTTTAAATATACTTTTTATTAACAGTGTAATTACTTTAAAGTAATCCGATACTCTCCAATCATTTCACTCCAGCCAAGCTTCAAACCAAAAAAGGGAGCAGGCTTTTTTCCCCTCCCACCAGCTTCATCTCAGCAAGGGTACACAAACGCTTACACTGAAGTGCACACACCAAGACTGCAGTTTTCCTTGAGTGAACTAACAGCCGCAGGATACCAGAAGCATTACACTGTCTAGGCATAGCAAGTGTAAGCTGAACATTTCAAGCCAGTCAGGGAATAAACACCAAACACAGAGCTTAGTGCTAATTTTGGACAGCTGCAGCTTTTACTGCTCTGTGTTTGCCTGCAGCACTAACTGCCAAAGGAGTCACTGCCCTTCGCGGTTCAGTCCTGGCCAGCTCGCCGGGATCCACAATTCGCAGCACATACCCAGGCTATGCCATGGCTTCACCTGCTGGCATCACCTGTGAAAGTCACGAAGATCTCAACATTGTTTGTTTCTATTCTGGCAAGTAACGGAAGGAGTGGAATCGTGAGTTGCCATATTTATCTGCACCTCTACTATATCTCCAAATTCCAGTTGGACCCTTTAATCCTGTTACTAGTATCAAACCATTCTGTGAGACGATCAAATCCCATTGAGATAATGTGTCTGTGCCCACTAAAAGGCACATGCATCCCATAAGTCTCCAGGAAATTTACACTGTGTAACTGACAAACTCAGCTCAGCAATGCTGCTGATAACATGCAAAGAGGAAGAATTTGGGTTATTTCTCCTTGGATGGTCTAACTGCAGGGAGAACAGCAACAAAATAATTTTGTTTTAAAGGCACAGGGAGGATTCAAGCATATAGACAATAGTTCTGCTGAAAAGCAGAGGCAGATGTTTATATCCTCAGAACACATTTAAACAGACAATATTTTGATTTCCTTTTCTTTAAAAATAAGAACTCTTCTATAAAAGCTGCTGCTGTGAACTTTAAACACAGCAGGTGACATTTCTCATAAATAGACTCAGACAGAAAAAGCAGATCATAATACAAGTCTTCCTATAAAATTAAAACTGTAAGAAATGATTCAGATAAGCTACAGGGATATTATGACAGGAAAGTATGTGATTAAAACACAGTAATAAGGGTTATACATCTTATCGGACCTTTAACAATTCACTGGCCAACTTAAGTAATTCATCCTGTGAAAATGGTATGTCCACCATCAAAGAACTCACGTTATTAATCCTGACCTCTTTAATGTTTAAGTAGATGTAATAGTGGACAGTACCATTTATATGAAATAAAAGTCATATAAAAAGAGGAATAGATTAATACATTTAATTTTAAAAATATTTCTAAGTGGATACAGAAAGAAACTAGATTTCTAGGTCCCTGCAACTGCAATTTTCAGTTTTCTGTGGCCAAACTTCAAATGATAGGGATCTCTAAAAATGTGAACCAGCTAGAGAGAATATGAGTTCTCCTTTTAAAAAGTATTAGAGAAAGTAAAATAAACATCTGTCAAGAAGAGTCTGGTAGCAGGAAGAAGGGGCAGGTGATCTCTCAAGAATCCTCCCATCTCTCCTCCCTTCCTTTTAAGTGATTTATGATGCATTCTAGCTGCTGATATCTTAGTCATCAGGACAATTCTGCAGACATCTAACAATATGCAAACAAAGAGTTCTGTTTAGGTCAAAAGCTGTCACTGGGAATAAAGACAGCACTTTTTAACAAAAGAGAAATCAAGCACAGGTAACCATGTTGGTAAAAAAACAAAAAAAAACCCACAAAAAACCCCTCACAAACCAAAAAATCTGTGAGAATATCTAAAATAAAAACACTGACATTAAGACACTCTAAGTTCCAGACTTGACCCCAGCAAGTCAAATGGATTTTGATTTCTGCGTAACAACAAATTCTAATATGAACAGCTACAGACTTCGGCCATACAAAAGCAATTCTATTCTTTACTTAATGGATCACTAAGGGCAACAAGAACCAATTTGCTCAGCAGAAACAACAGAGCTTGCACTGCAGTTCAAGAGTAAACTCTACCACAGCACACAATGGCTTTTTCCAGCGCTGTATTGCATCAAGATTTCAGAAGCACATTTTTTGCTTCAGGAGCTGTTGATGGTCAGTTATTCTAGCATTCCCAAAAAAGGAAGGGATTCCACAGCATTTTATGTGTTTAAGTGTGCTAGTAGTACCAGCTAGTAGTAGTACTATTTCATAATACCAAGAAGCTTGAACACAACTTTGACAACTATGAATTATTCCTTTCATAGAGTAAAATCATTATCTTAGATCTAGATGATAAAACATTATCAGAATTTTTTGCAGCCCACCTCACAGTTCCTGAGACGACGTGCCCATGCAGGTGTATTTGGTGGCAATGGCTGGAGAGGGATGGGAAAGGGATCTTCCACAACCCTGAAAAATAAATATAGTCAAAGTTTGTACAGACAACCAGGAAAGAAACAATTTAGACTAAACAGGTAACAGATCAGTGCATTATGTATAACCCTACAGCATATGATCAAACTATACTGTATCAACTTACCTTAAAAACCTTGAGTTAATTTTCCCCATATTCTATTTCATTGTTAAAATAATTCACAGTAAATGTAAGTATTAAAAAACCCCCACTGTTTTCTACATTCAGGAAGACCTCTGAGCATTCAGTATTCTCAGTATTGTTGCTTGACAATAATAGACAAAAGATGGTGAAATACACCAGTTGATTGTCTTGGTAATTTTCTTATGCAGATTGATGGTAGAATGCTAAAGATTAAAACCAGTATCAAACAGTTGTTAAATGCTGCACATTTTAGTGTATTTTAAATTACTGAAAACCAATTATGTTAAGTATCTAGTTTCTCCATGCCCTAAATCCTGGGGCAGATACAATGCTTACTCAGTGTTTATTATTCTAAAGCTTAAGTGCATCACCTCTTGTCCATACCAGTATGTCTCCTTTCCAGCATTGTTTTTCTAACACGTACATACGTATTCACAAAATCCATTCACCAACTGTCTCGCTTAATTTTAAATGTTTCTTGAATATATATCATTTGTGCTGCAGTGAGATTACTCTAATCTCTTTCACATCTTGATTTAAAAAAAGCATAAACCAAAAAAGCCTGCAATCCAGAGTAAATGTTGTCTTGGGGGAGTTGACTTTTTTTGTTGTTGCTTTGTTTGGGGTTTTTTTTCTTTTTTTTAAGCAAAAAAGAATTCTGGAGTATTCAGGAATTAAAATAGTAGGCATCCCTTGGCATGGGGACAGAATCGGGTGGATATCAAAAGAAAAACATACCAGCTACTTTAACTTTAGAAAATTTTGTGATAACTACTGCAAAAACAAACTGCAAGAAGAAAAGGAAAAACTAGGAGTGGATCAAAGTGACTGTTCATCCTTTTAACTCCTCACCTACCTGGTGGCTGTTTTCTTCGATACAGTGAGAGATGCCTGTGGATGTAGAATGTAACTGCTTGCATTGTCTGCTATAGCAGCCACCGCCACAGTCTGCAAGTTCCCATCACCACACTTCTCTTCCAAAACATCTTTGCAAAAATATAACAGCCGCCTGGTTAATAACTGAACTTGGAATGGGGAAATGATAAGCTGTGATTAAACTTTGTGTGTTAGAAAAACAAACATTTTGATATAAGAAATAAGATTTCTAGATGATAAGAGTAGTTAAATAGTTGTGAATCAATACTCAAGCTCTAGGCACACATATGAAGATACGCTTGATAAGTTGTTTGTACTCAAGGACTTTGGTAATCATGCTACTGCTAATGAATCTTTCCATAACAACGCAAATAATCGTAAAAACTTGTGAATTACTCTGCTTTACATATCCACAAAACCATACAAGATCACACAAATATTTTGTTCAGCTGCAAATCACACACTGGTTGAGATTATGATACTGCTTTGTACTTGGAAAAGAACACCTAAACAAGTAAAAACAGACCTCTTGTAATTGAATCTGACATGCTGTTAGAACAAATGTTTTAGACTTTCTTGATAACCGGGAGCAATCTGTAAGCCAAAAAATACTGTTAGATTGAAGCCTGGACATATAGTTAAATAAAAACAGAACGGAAAACTGTGAAAGCAGACATTTGATACTTTGGGCTCAACATAAAGAAAAGGGAGCCTTCTCCGTATGAGATTTTTGTCCTTCAATTATGAAAAGTTTCCTTCCCCCACCCTGAGAGAGGGATAAGTTATTGACTCAGTACAGAAATCACTCCATTAGAAAGCTTGCGCCAGAAGATTCCTAAGTGTGCACCTCAGAGCAACACCACTATGGCTTAAAGCTTGGAGCACTGGTTCCTTCTTTGTAGACATGCCCTTAAGACACTACAGTCTGCTCTGAAACCTGTGCCATTTCACGCATTACCACCATGTGCAGGCAAGTGAAACTCAAGGGCTGACAGTCCATTCTCCTTCCCCTTTGATCTCCACAGTAAACCACCGACAAGCCTTATTGTCTTTTAAAGATCAAATAGCTACAAAGTCTTTTACACACTAAGTCTCTAGAAAAAAATAAAAAACCAAAAAACCCACAAAAAAAGCTGTAGCACTGTTGTAGGACATGTATTCAAACACTGTGAAACTGAGCTATTTAGAGCCCCATGTAGGATGAAGAATGAGAATACAAAAATTCTATTCAGCATTGCAACTTGCTACCTACAAAAAGTAGCAGCAACGCTTCAGTAACTAAAGGCTCATGGTCTACTTAATGTCACAGAAGACTACACTGTAACCAAACAGTAGTCTCACCCCTGCAAGAGCAAGTGGAAAGGGAAAGAAGGATGAGTATTAGGGTAGGAGCAAGCCTTTCAATGCAAGGTCAGGAAATCATATTCTAATTCTAAGTGAAAAGGGATGGATCATGATTTAAATCCCAACTTTCTTTTCTCTACAGACAGCATCAGAACTCTAGTCAAACCTTTGAGCTCTCATTCCACCAGAGCACTTAACTAGTGCTCAGATTTTGAGAATTTGCTCAAATTTTGAGAATTTTATCCAGAAAATGCAAAAACAATTTAAAAAACCTTGGAGAGTTTAATAAAATGTGACCACCTAGTTCTCTGTATTCTTCTGTGAATACAAACCAGTAGACAGCATTTTGCTAGCCCACAAGGCTGGCAGATCAGTGCTTTCAGACTTCAGTATGTCCCTTTTCTAGAGAAAGCTTAAAATTTGTGCATCTCACCACATGTTCAAATGAGACCATTAACAGATAGAGGGAAAAAAGTTAGCAATGAAGTGAAAGTTACATCTCATTTGCTTCACTGGGAACTGAATTTCTAACTAGGAACTTCATTCCTGGCTTCACAAAAAATGCATCATCCCCAGACCTGAAGAACATTAATTCTTCTATATGCATTACATGAATTAATTACTTTGCTTAAAATTAAGTAAACAGGCAGTGAAAATTTGAAGCTGATAGTACAGCTGTCTGACTTGGCACCGATACTCTTATTAATGGTAAATAAGGCAACAAGCAGCTTTGTGCTCAATATCTCTATCTATCCATCACATATCTAAAGTAAGCATAATAGCTCTTCTTTAATAAGGCTTTTGCCCAACAGAAAACATGATGTGTGCGGTGCCAGATTCACAGTCATAAAGCAGATTCAGTAAGTATGTATTTTTGTCTTATAACTGACTTAGAAAACACATACAAACAAGGTGCTTAAAAAAAGAGATCATGCAGGATATGCTTAGTCACAGGAACACACATCAAGACTCACGGGTTAGACTCACCCTGTGTGCTGGCCACATCCAGAAGTTGACCTTGAGGAATAATCACTTGGGCCATTCCTGGCTGGGCAGAGGGAATGACATGCAGCACCTGTCCATTTTCTGACTGGCTGGCAACAATCATCTGGAAGGCAATCACACAAAAACATGAATGGCACTAGTTTGTGGGGTGATGATCATGCAGCATGACTGGGTTTGCCTGTTACCAGAATAGGAAATATTCTGGCTGGTTGGAACTGGGGCCTGTAAGTTAACTTGATTTCACATAATAAGGAAACTGCCTATTTACTGTCAGTTTCTTAAAATTACTTTTCCCCTTTTAAAATAACTCTTTAATTGATTAAAGGAGAGAAAAAACCCCACCAAAACCTTACATGATTTTATGATAAATCACACATTTATTTGAAACTCACAACACTATTATTAAAGCTATCAAAAACCTGAAAGCAATTCATAGTTCAATTCACTGTAACCCCATCCATGGACTAGCAGAACTAATCACAACACAAAAATTTTGACCATTACTCCTAAGAAATTTACTACCATGGGCAGTTTTTTATGTGAAAGCAGATAGAAGAAAAGTCCAAGCCTTTTTTTTTTAAAAAAAAAAACAAACAAAAACCAAAAAAACCCCAAACATTAAATCTCCTAGAATTCTGGAAAACTTAAACAACTGCTTATGGTAAACTTTCCCCATCATTACCAAGATCTTGTTCCCAACACTATAAAACCTAGAATCACATAAAATATCATCTTGTTTCTGATTTATTACACTTTAAATGGGTGAAGTGTCTTTAGTGCCAGTAAAAGACATGCCAACCAAAACCTCTGGATGAGTTACCTTTTTACAAAACAAGTGTTAAGAATTACAAAGTGATGTTTTAAGCAAACTAATGAGGGGGGCAGGGAGAGAAGACGAGACATAATGGCTTAGCTTATCGCTAATGTTCTAATACCCCCAAAAAACAACACAGAGAGACTTATCCTGGGAATACAGAGAAAGCAGCAGCAGCAGCAGTACAAGATCTCATCACACAGTAACATCCAGGCTTGATAATGACAGAAGACGTAAGCTGTTTAACAGAATTAGTAACGGCTGCAGACAGGATTTGCCTACCTGATGAAGGGTTTCACACTTACTCACCATGGGTGCACTGGGCCCCCCTAGGGGCTGCAGCTCATAGAGAGGCTGCCCAGTTTGGTCTGCCAGCTGGAACTCCTCTGCAGAGTGAGGCTGCAGCTGGGGTGGCCGCGCGGGTGCTGCCGATGATGGAGAACTGCCAGAGATGCGTACCCCAACAGGCAAGGCTGCCGGAGAGTCACTCTGTCCAAACAATGGATCCCTGGAATCCATGCAGGTTAGATGCTTTCACAGAGGAAACCCAGTAAAATGTACTTTAATCTTGAATAGCAATTTCTATTTAAAAAAAAAAGAAAAGAAAGATAAAGAAAAGAACACTTAAAACCAGCATACTGTATTGTAAATTCGGAGGGAGCTCTTGTCCTTCTGATCAAGAGGCTACTAGCTAACACTAGCCGTTCTATTTTTGTTTTCCATTTCCATGTTGAAAATGTACTCATATTTCTGCTTGCTAGAACAAACTCTCTTTACTAAGGAGAAAGAAAATCCCTCATACTCAAAACCTGTCCTTCAAAATCACTCATCACTTTAAATCATCTCAAGTCTACCTAGAAACTGAAAGAATTTATTCCAAAAAATCCCACCTGTAAACCATCCACCAACTTCCTTTGAGTTCAGAGGAAATGCTGTTCTACCCAGCCTTTAGATACGTGCATTTAACTATGAAGACAAAAAGCTCTATACGCTTTCTTAATTCTTTACCACAGAAGAAACACAAACAACACAAAGCCACCAAATCAAGTTCAAGAATTATACAGTGCAAGACCAAGAATCAGATCTGGCAAGTCTCAAAAAACACGTACTCAGAGCTCATTCTCATCAAACTTGCAGAATCAGGTTCTTAGAGTACATCTCACTTTCACGGAATTTAAAAGTTTAAGCACAAATATCCATCTTGTTGAAACTCTGACAAAACCAATATTAAACATGTAAAAATAATGGCAAGTAGGCAGCCCTTGTCTAAAACATCATGTCAGGCTGTCATTTGGTCAATGCAAGAAGGAGTGCAATTTGTTGTATCTCTTGCAGCAATCACACAAACAACTCTACAAATTTTTGTAGCAGAAACGTCAATCTACAAATCAAAAGAGCTGGGAAAAATGTTTCTAAACTTTATATTGAAGTCAGACCTGGGTCAGACAATCTTCTCAAAAATTATGCAGGTATAAATCTTCTGTGCTGAAACTGTCTACTGTAAACTACACCAGAAAAACAGCAACAAATAAATGGCACTAGTTGTGTTAAAGACATTGTGTAGAGAATGTAAACTAGATTTAGTAGCGTGATATTTTATGTTAGCTGAAGTAATCTGCAGAAGAACATTTACGCACAGAAATCTCTCAGACTAGGAACATCTGGCAATATTTGATAGTAAATATACTAAGACTTTCCTTCCCCAATACCTACACAGATGTCCTGTGTCCCTGGATTCTTATTTGCCATATTTGGTCACTAAGCAATGTGACCTGATTTTCAAGTGTTCCGATCCCCTCCTACTCCAAGGCATGTCATCAAGTATTCTTTTATTAAAGGATTTTATTAACACAATAAAACATATATTCAGCACTATAACAAGATCTATTAATATAATTACTAATATAATTACTAACAGTTGTCATTAGATGTAACATCCAGATATTCATCAGTTCAAACTGAACAGCACAAGAATCCAAGGGAAGGAACTTCTGTACTTTTTTAAAAGACACAATGTATTACTATAAAGTCAAGAAAAAACACATTGATGAAGTATCATACTGTAAATTCATCAGAGAGGATGTAAAGAAAGAATCTACAAAGACAGGACATTCATACCTCACCTGAAAAACCTGATGATTTGTTTCTGACTCTCCTGTACTATTAGAGTTGCCTATGAACAAATCATTAGATCCTTCTTCCATAGCCATGGCATGGTCAGCTCCATTTTTTCCCATTACAAGATGACCTGAAAAAGTTACAAAAGTTTATTTCAGCCTTCCATACTTTAACCTCAACCAAGACATTGTTGTAGGGTTTTTTTGGCGTTATAAATTTATTCTTACAAGTTCTAATGCCATTGCAAGCTAACAGCACAGCCCTCAAGAAATCCTTGCCTCTTTTATCACTTTACTACTCACTGTAGGAAAATTTCAGTGTGTTGCTCCAGGAGTACAGTTTAGCCTCCTGTATAAGACAATTTGCTTGACTTGTCATTGCACACACAGATACAAAACACATATTCACACTCCCATTAACTTTCATCTACACATGTTCACAAGCAGTCAACAAACAACCATACAGAAGACTTGATATTTAAAGATATGCCAGCACTGCTCTACAAAAATATTAGTCAGCTACTTCCACAATCAACAGACAGGATTTGTGTTACCCAACTCTGTCATGCAGCCACCTAGAAGTAAATTACATTTGTTTCAAAGGGCTATAAAACAGCATAGAAATGAAATTAAATTACTATTGCTAGTCTACAGCAGTAAGCTTCAGGCAGAAAACCCGCCAGATATCCAAACCAAAATCTGCCATGAATCATGTGATAAAAGACAAAAAGACAAAGCTCCCAGCACTTCAGAGATTTACCTCCTATCACAAAGAAAACTACGTCAACTAACTCAGCTGCCCACTATAAACCTTCAAGCAAACAGATTATATTGGACAATGAATTGCCACATCCACAGGATAAGGCTTTCACCCAGACAGTATGCCCTTTACAGCAATGACCAATCCCAAATATTCACAAACAATGAGACAGAATGACAAATTAACCTGGCCCCTGCATCACTACAGCACATATATACTAGACTACACAGATAATGTGCCAAACTGAACAGAAGAAAACTTAATTCCTGCAGTTTGGGGTGAGGGAAGGGGGAAAGGTGTTCAGGATTTTCCCATTCGTTGTTTATTTTAAAGACATACATTGTTATATTAGCACAAGACTCCTACCCCCTTTATCTTCTTCACCCTAACACATTGTAAATTCCTTGAGATGGACCTTCTTAGCTGCGTATTTCAGCCGTTTACAGCTTCAGGAGGGAGAATGTAAAAGGCTTGAGATTCACTTGAAAAGAACTGTACGGACCTACAGGCACAAATTTATTTTGCTTTGCAAAGATATAAAAGACCGCAGACAAAGTAAATCCACATCTCCTTGGCTTTTGAAGCTGAATAAAGCATCCTGCTGATACAAACAATACTGTGAAGTTAAGCTGCTCATATGCTCAATATACTAAATACTTCCATCTAAAGCAGATTTATTTTTCCATTCAATTTTCAAGTGATGACACTCCAAGTTCCAAATGAAGTTACGTCACACGTACCAAATATTTTTCAGATTTGGATCTGAGAACAATTATGAGATGTTTCAGTTAAAATGTCTGAAGCATGTTAGCAGCAAATGAAAAAAAAAAAAAAGACAGAAAACTAGATGTCATCATCAGTCAACCACTTCCCCTCAGTTAAAAGATGCAAAGAAGATGTATCAGTTTTTCCAAAGCAGGACATTCAATTCTGTGAGATTAACTGAAGAAGTTTCTTCTGGGGATATCAATGGCATATACCTTGAGTGTGCTGGAACTTGACTACAGAACACAAGGACAGCTGTTTGAGGACAGACCAACAGCCCAAGTAGCCCAATATCCTGTAATAATAAAGCTCAAGGAAAAAATGAAAGCAGTAGGGTAAATATACAGTGATATTTATCCAGCTTCCAATAACAAGCAGCCCAGAAATATCAGAAGTTTTATTTTTGTGTTTAAAAAATGCCCTTGGTACATTTTTGCCCTGTGACTTTGTCTAATCACTGTTCTAACCCAGGCAAACCACTGGCACACACATCACCCTGGACAATGAACTTCATGGTTAAACCATCCAAGTTTCATTAACCTAAGTGCTGTGCAACCCCAAACAAAAAAAGATTTTTTTTGTCTTAAAGAAATGAACTTTTACAGATACTTAGAAGTACATAAATAGTAATAAATGCTGTAGTTGTATAAACGCCGCTAATAAATTCCCCAAACAAGACAGTTTAATCCTGTATACATATATATACATGTATGGATACTTAGTCATGTAAGGGCCAATAACATACAAGTATCTCTTTTCATAAACACTTTACATAAGTGTCACAAAAGTGTCCAGTATACTAGCACTGTATCCCACATTTAACAATGGGTTGAAGGAGAAATGTGGGAGTTTAATGTTAGTGTAAAAGGGTATCAACAGCTGTATCCTTAGTGCACATCTCAAACAGGCAGCTCTCCACACCTCGGCTTTAGCCTTAACTCAGCTCCACCCAACCTGCCCCGTGAAGTCCACCACCACAAGGTTTAGCAAGGATTAAGCCTTGGGGTTAGCACATTTTAATGCCATGGGAGTGCTTCCTTCACCCTCTCTCCCTTTGGGAAGCACTTTGCTCAAAATAAAGGGAAATCTTTCAACTCTACAAAGAGAGCAAGCAGCCACAGAAACTGCTAGCACAGGCAAACACAAAAACCATCATGAGAACTTTATGCAGGGTCTTACAGGCAGAATCTTCAAGAGAGCAAACACTGCGCACTGCAGCCTAGCATACACACTGACATCAGTAATTCAATTCCAAACACAGATGCACTGCACTGATAGTTCAAGATCATTTAGCAAAACACAAAAGGCAGTCAGATCTTGATTTATTTAGCCATCAAGAACTCCCACGATAATACAGCTGTCAAAGCCAGAGCACATCTTACATATGCTGAGTTCTCACTGACCGTCATCTCCGGACACAACCTGTATAACGCCAGGAACTCTCAACAACTTCTAAAATGTTAAGAAAAAGATTTCAATGCCCACTGTGAGGTTAACTTTCTCGTAACAGTTGGAATCTCCCCTCTAATCCAGAAGCCCACATACTGTTTCTTAATATATAACTTTTAAAGACACTAACAGAAAAGTCAAACTAGCATTACTTTAAAATCCTATTATTGACCAGTTACACCTTCACCCTACCTTAAGGCAGGGTACTAGGTTTCTCTATTTTCTGGCCTTCGATTCTTCATTCTATGGTAATAACTACAGCTACCAACTACAAGTAGTGGTCCCTAAAAATACACCAGTTCTAGACTGTCATAATTTTATGGTTTCATATGAATGCTTGCCTCTGTCTTCCTTCGGAAGGTCTCCTTGTGAAGGCAACATGCAGCCAGATTCCAAAAGGAAACACTGCTGTTCAACATCCCTGAGGTAGTTACTTTAACAGTGAGTCAATAGTGCAAGATTTGAGTCATAAGAAACCTAATCTGTAAAAACCATGTAAGTCCATTGTCACAACAAGCACCTTCTATCTAGGAGTATTCTGTCAGGGTAGGAGGGAGGGAATTCTCTTGAATTTTTCAAGCTTCAAGCTTTTAATGCATACCCACCTAAAAACAAAAAAAGGAAATCAAAGCTTGACTGTACAAGTTCATATTTTAGCATTTCTGACAGCAATATTCCCCATTCTGTTTTTAATTTATGCTTCATGACAGGAAATACAGTCAAATGCCTCACCAACAATGTTTTTTGAGTTTTCCATGAAATGTTTCAGAGATTTAAGATAATTGCACAGTTTACAACAATTATACATTCTCTCCAGAAAAGCTACTTCTGATGACATTTCTCTACCATTATGAAAAGCACAATTTATGGTAAAATATAACAAGGAGGAAATTAGGGGATAGCAATACCCTCAAGTAAATGAGTTACAGTTAGCTTTATATTAACTTGTATCAGGTTTGATATTTAGCTTATTTCTATTCAGGCAGATACTGTTAAGAATGCACAGAAGATCTGGGGACTCTCCTACTTAAAAGGCTTCTCAAGTAAAGTCACTTTTGTGTAGCTAGCACAAGGATCTTGAAAAATGCACCTGTATCAATTATGTTGATGAACAATGTCAGATCTGTTAAGTACACTTAAGAAATAAATGAAATTTCAGAGTCAAGAAAACGTCAAGACTCAACACCTACCAATTCCAGCAAGTTGCCCCCAACCTGAGTCCCCACACAGGGAAAGCTCAGCTGTTTCCTGAGGCCACAAGTAACTGTCAAAAAGGTGGGTGGGGGGGAAAAATACATACACCAAGCACGCATCAGGTACTCACACAAGCAGCCTTCTCAAGAAAAGCAAATTCACTTACAGCTTCTTTTAGAGTCCACTGCATGTTGCGTTTATTACTTTTAGTAGGAAGTTTACTGTTGATGTGTCACTTTACATGCAAGGAAGCAACCCAGGTTACACCAAGAAGACACCATCAGCAGCGAACAGTCCCATACGCTAGCTCACCGCCTCCTGCAACGCCGCAGGAACTACTCACCGCCGCGGTGGCAAAGCCGGTACCGCGGGCTGCCCCGCATCGGCCCGGCCCGGCCGGGGTGCAGCAAGGCGGCCCCCGGGTGAGGGGGAGGCACAGCACACCGCTCTAGCAGCGCAGGGGCCTGCGACTGCCCCGCGGCAAGGGCGGCCCGCCCTGAGAGGAACGGGGGGCACCTCATCCCCTGCCCCAGGCCCCGCACGCCCGTCACACGCCATAG